>NC_064638.1:133921729-134226537 GCF_023864345.2 Schistocerca serialis cubense
CATCAAAGTTCCCTTAGCCACTACCAATCGTATTCTCGTCATACTCAAAGGTTCCCCACATCATATCAGCTGGACCCCTGTCCATCTCCGCAATACTGGAAGAATTAGATCTCTTCCCAGCAGAACATGCTTCCCTGTTACTGTACCACTCCAAACCCAGGTATTTGTGTTGTGGTGCTGAAAGAAGCTCATCTATGCATTGGACAATAATTTCCTAGTCTAGCTGAGGGTAGTCTCCTACCAGTGGTAAGGGATGTCACAGAATGCTGCAGGGAATCCATTGCATGTTCTGGGAGGGCAGATGCAGATGCGGAGGGGTTACCACTTGATTGGTGCACGATACCGTGACACTCCCTTGTAGTGCTCAGACGTGACTGACTGGAATCTTGACGACGTATAGACCAGCATCGGGCCACTGTCACATATGAATGTCCCACAAATCCGAAGATTTCAAGATTCTTCCACCCGACCAAATGGACACCAACAATGAGGTCTCTTGCAAACTCTGTCAAGAGCCGATAACGCTGTCCCATACGAGCACGCGTCATCTGCGTGTCCTTCACAGTGATCACTCAGCATCTGACGCAGCTCGTTCCCCTTTTATGTCCTACCATTCCTGGTAACAACACTCAACATGAACAACACAAATGCACTCCAATGACCATTCTACCAGTCACAGAGAATTTTAGCTCTAATCATTTATATACTAGCCGGTATTTCGTTCCTGTACAGGTTACATTGATTTCCTACTGCGTTTTTTGCTTGCATGACTTTATTTGTTCAAGTCTTGTATTCATACAGTTAACTGTAAAAAAAGAATGTTACTACAGCTCATGTTTCTAGTTTCTGTCCTCTCGTGTAATCTCCATAACGCACACTGACGCTTTACAAACAGAAGTACAGCAGCTGAAAACATGAAACGTCTCGCGATGATAAAATTAATAATAAATACAACTACACCATTAGTTATGCGAAACAATATCGTTGATGTTATACGACTACGTCGTGAATCTTTCAAATTCTGCATTGGTTGACGAATTTCATGCTTGCTCAGCTCCTTCATTAAAATCTGCATAATGTCTACGAATATTAGTCGAGTTACACCCAAGTCTTTAATTAGTATGGTGTCAGTTTCGGGACGGCTCATAAGCTTGTGAGTGTAGTTGCCGCTCAGAACTTCAATCGTAAACTCTCGCCTCCATCAAAGTTTCTCAAATTCGACAGCTAGAGAGTCGCTAACGTTTGATCCGTAGAACTGTTTTTCAAATAAATACTCATCGTATAACAATTACTGGTACATTTAGTTTTCGAGATTGAAAACGCAGACTGTTATTAATTTAGACACAAAGTGAATTATAGTGTTTGTTAATCGAGAGCTTCATCGCATAGGTCAGATTCTGTTATTCAATGCAAGCACGTCTGATTATTTTTAATGGTGTTTAGCTCATACCCTATATATAATCTAAAAACCACAGTACTCAGAGCTAAGTATGTGAAGAGACAAATATCGATATTCTGCAGTCGTAATTGATTTATGTAACTATTGCTTCTGTCGTGCTGTAAAGTGCCGATGATTACATACAATATGGATACATCGTAATTACTTGATAGTTCACAATTCCAGTCTACGCCAGGTCGTCGTAAATTGAAGAAAACCGCAAGATAATAACCCATATATTTCAGGTCAAGCAAATTCGTCAATAAGCCATAGAACAGCAATCGAAAACATAGTCCAGTTGAAGCGAGATAGGGACTTCAGCACGATTCCAACACGTAAGTTTCTTGCAGTTGCCAGGCGGACGGATTTCGTAACTGGCTTGACGCCAGCAGCAAAACCCGTGTGATGTCTCGCTGGCACCACTTACCAGCCGCAAGAGGAGTCGTTGATAGTGGACATGGTACGCTGTCGTTCCCATTGTCATAAGACAGATATAGCTGTGGCGATATAAAAGTACGTCACTGATGATAATCAAAATGATAAGTTAGAATGCGATAAAATGGATAAATAACACTGTGGGAGAGGACTAGGCATATTGTCACTAATTGTGATGAAACTAGCAAAACTGTTCTGAAAATAAATCTAGAAGCTGATTTTTTATAAGTACCCTCTATAATTTTCTATTACTCTGTTTCATATAGTATGAATTTAATTCATGGGAGTCCATAAAATTTCAGATCTGGATTTGAAATCAGTAATTAAAAATATGTTGAAATGTTCAAAAAAAAAAAAAAAACGTTCTCCTCACGAAGAAAAACAGTGATTACATGTCAGTGAGGAAGAAACTGTAAACTGCCCCACTATTTTTCAATGAATAATTTATTTCTCCGTCACTAATATAAGTAGTAGGCCAATGAACAGACGACTGTGGTAATTTCTTGGATAAATATTACATTTTATGCTGCAGTATAATAGATTATAAGTGATTGTGGGCTTTTCAGTAGCTAGCTATGAAGTCCAACATTTTACTTATTCAAGGAATTATTATCTTTATAGTGTACAGCACAGAAGGAGTTTGCTTTGAACCATGAGTGGGACAAAGGAGGACATGGCGAACACCTGGGCTATCAAGACGCTGGCATATTTACATGAACAAAGCCGTGATTCATCTGAACCGATTCAAGAAATCCATGATTATCCTTACTCTGGATAAGAGGAGGGGGATTTGAACCACCATTCCTGCTGAGCTTGTCTTCAATGCTGTAACCACCACACCTTTTCCACAGGTCCCATGAAGAACGGAAAATCGATGATCATAGATTCAAAAGATTAATTTCATACTGTCATTTAATTAATTGTTGTTCAGACATTAAATGGAAGTACTACTAAATAGGCAGGTATTGCTAACAGGAGATAAAACTGCCTAGCACAATTTACGTATACAACAACTATACATCAGGGACAGTAAATAATGACGATGTAAGCATATTTATAAATCGAAAAAAAGAGAAAGGAAAACTGCAGGGGCTGACTGTTGAAATTTGTGGCTATGGATTTGCGATGAGTGTGAAGTTGCTAGTTAAATTTTATTGAAAATAAATGTTCAGACCAGATGTTACTATTAAAATTAATGAGTTCATAAACTTGATTGATCACTTCGTTGCATTGACTGACTGCCCTGTCTGTTCTTGGTAAAATATTTCCTATATTATCAATGAAACACAGACTACTTTGGTGTAATGTTCTATGATATTTCCTATTTATTTCACAATCTGGGTATTCAATAATAAGTTTGGGCAGACGGACATATGTTTGTTAATTTCCATTCTGTCAAGATCATCTTCCTTCCTTTATGGATATGATGTATTATTTCACGTTGCACCCCGTAACTATGGCCTTCTTTAGGCAAGTGATCTGAAAAATTAGTGTCTTCATTTCCAAATTTCTAACTTCTATGGTGTTTCTCCAAGCCCTGCCAGACTGGCCAATGTAGTATTTGCCACAATCAAAATAATTCTGGATATTCTACTCTTTTCCGAAGCTGGAGTGCTGTGTTTAGCATTGGGAAAAATTGCCCAACGCTGTAGTGCACATAAAACAATGTTTTTAAGTTCCTGGATCTACGTTTCGTGGCTACATCCAGTGAGATTTCTCCTAAATATGGAACTGTGAACCATTTATTGCGTTCTTGAAGTTGTGCGTCAAGAACAGGTTGGCTTGTGGGATTAAAGGGACCAGACTGCAACGGTCATCGGTCCCGTCAAGAACAGGGAAAGGAAGAGAGTACACCTATTGTTTCTGTTTTATTCCATTCTGAATTTTATACTGTTTTATTTAGAGTTTAGCAGCTTGAGGAACTTCTGAAGTTGCCTGGTGCAGCCTGTGCATAATCAAGAAACATCACCAACATACCTAAACCAGTACCCAACTTTGTAAGAGAATGGGCTACTTCCAGAAAACTATCTTTCAAAATTATCTAGAAAGATTTCAGCAAGTCCTGGACAATGTGGAAACCCAGACTATTCCATCGAACTGTTTGTACATCCTGCATAAAAAGAGCAATAATTTTATGTTAGGCAAGTTTGTGTAGCTAACCGTATGTCATCTATGAAAACTGGTTTGTATCCTGATTTATTAAGTCTGTGAGAAAGTTTAGGGACTCCTGAACATATATATATATATATATATATATATATATATATATATATATATATATATATGAAGATGGTATCTGTTCTTTCTGACATGTCCGAAAGAACAGATACAATTTATATATATAGTTAAGGCTCACCGGCCATGTGACCATCATTTTCGGTGCCCGAACTCTTATGGTGGCTCAGATGGATAGAGTCTCTGCCATATAAGCAGGAGATCCCAGGTTCGACTCCTGGTCGCGACACGCATTTTCAACTGTCCCCGTTGACGTATGTCAACGGCTATATGTAGCTAAGGGTATTCATTTCATTGTAACTCCTGAACGTGTATGTTAGTAAATAAATCGCTGGCATTAAAAGGAACTGATTTGGCACCTGGGGTTGTGTGCATGTGTTTTAACTTGTTCACTAATTCAACTGACTGGTTTTAAACTTAGTTTTCATCTTGATCATGTCATTTAATTCAAATGGCTCGAGCACTATGGGACTTAACGTCTGAGGTCATCAGTCCCCTAGAACTTAGAACTACTTAAACCTAACCAACCTAAGGACATCACACACATCCATGCCCGAGGCAGGATTCGAACCTGCGACCGTAGCGGTCGCGCGGTTCCAGACTGTAGTGCCAAGAACCGCTCGGCGACTCCGGCCGGCGTCATTTAATTCTCTGGCTAATTTGTAACATGGAGCTGAGAATGAAGACACCTCTAGATAAAAAAGTAGGCATTGGGAGTCTAATATTATACTTTTACAAACTTTAATACCTGTTGTAATTTTATCATTATATGATTCTTTGGGTTCTATATGTATGTTTTGGAAGTTGGTAGAGATTAGGTAATCTTCCATTTTGATACATAGTCACATTTGTTCGTTAACACAACGGTATTTCCACTGTCCGATTTACAGTATTTTCTTTGATGTAGTATTATTACAATTCGCTCGACACGAATTGGCTGCCTTGCATCCATTAAATTACACCTTGAATCGGCAGAGGACAAAGAACAACAGAGGCAATATATTTGCACTCCTTTACCATCAAGATAGTGAAACAATGGAATGCGGCACTGATTCTTTTATGCGCAGACGCGCGTAACATCTTAGCCGCTGCTTAAAGATATTCTCTGACTTGCACGCAGCCAAATACCATTAATAAGTATTCTTCACCCGGACACAGCAAATTATTGTCAAGGTATGCTATAGGCTCAAAACGTCGTAGCATTTGTTCATGAGTCAAGGTGTGCAAAACAAACTTTTCTTAGAATTTTCTCTATTTCATTACATTCTGGAGACTGTGTTGAACTCTTGATGTTGCTACTTTGTAATCTGTGACACAATAACGTTGACACTGCTTAAAATTGCCTGCTAATAAATGATTGACTTGCGTGTAGAGTCTTGCGACGTATGAAGCAAGGGAGAGGATGTCGTACCCTCTTTCTACAACACAAATGCACAGGTGGATTAACACGGTTCTTTATATATATGAACAGATGGCTGATACTTAATTTGAATAGAATCCAGTTATGGTACAAGCTCCTCAGTAATGGTCCTCTTGCATGTAATACCGGTAATCTTGCTATAGTCACAGTTCTGGTCGCTATGTACTGTCGTAGCTCATGACCCGCTCTGAGAGTGGCCAAACAGACGCCAAATTGTAGTGTGAGTTAGTGAGTCAGTGACAGTGAGTTAGTGAGGCCCTCCAGTGGCCGCTATCGACAGGGGATCTCAAGGTGGTTCCGTATTTCTAGATTTCTGGAAAGCTTTTGACATCGTTCCTCACAATTGACTTCTAATCAAGCTGCGGGCCTATGAGGTATCGTCTCAGTTGTGCGACTGGATTCGTAATCTCCTGTCAGGAAGGTCGCAGTTCGTAGTAATAGACGGCAAATCATCGAGTAAAACTGAAGTGATATCAGGTGTTCCCCAGGGAAGCGTCCTGGGACCTCTGCTGTTCCTGATCTATATAAAAGACCTGGATGACAATCTGAGCAGTTCTCTTAGGTTGTTCGCAGATGATGCTGTAATTTACCGTCTAGTAAGGTCATCCGAAGACCAGCATCAGTTGCAAAGCGATTTAGAAAAGATTGCTGTATGGTGTGGCAGGTGGCAGTTGACGCTAAATAACGAAAAGTGTGAGGTGATCCATATGAGTTCCAAAAGAAATCCGTTGGAATTCTATTACTCGATAAATAGTACAATTCTCAAGGCTGTCAATTCAACTAAGTACCTGGGTGTTAAAATCACGAACAACTTCAATTGGAAAGACCACATAGATAATATTGTGGGGAAGGCGAGCCAAAGGTTGCGTTTCATTGGCAGGACACTTATAAGATGCAACAAGTCCACTAAAGAGACAGTTTACACTACACTCGTTTGTCCTCTGTTGGAATACTGCTGCGCGGTGTGGGATCCTTACCAGGTGGGATTGACGGAGGACATCGAAATGATGGAAAAAAGGGCAGCTCGTTTTGTATTATCACGTAATAGGGGAGAGAGTGTGGCAGATATGATACGCGAGTTGGGATGTAAGTCATTAAAGCAAAGACGTTTTTCGTCGCGGCGAGATCTATTTACGAAATTTCAGTCACCAACTTTCTCTTCCGAATGCAAAAATATTTTGTTGAGCTCAACCTACATAGGTAGGAATGATCATCAAAATAAAATAAGAGAAATCAGAGCTCGAACAGAAAGGTTTAGGTGTTCATTTTTCCCGCGCGCTGTTCGGGAGTAAAATGGTAGGGAGATAGTATGTGGTTCGATGAACCCTCTGCCAAGCACTTAAATGTGAATTGCAGAGTAATCATGTAGATGAGCAGCGGTGTTCTAAATACATGCTGTAGGGAGGACGTTGGCGACATGTTGTTTGTTGGTGTGTCTCTGGTCTCTCTCGCGATAGGCGCCCTTGATCCAGCACCTATTATCGATCTTCGCCCTACATCTTTGCCGACCGGTGTGTTGGCGACAGCTTACGCCAGCACACTGCTTTTTGGGCGGACAGTGTAAAAGTGTAATAGTTGTTTTGGCTAATGGTTTGCCTTCGTACATATAGAACTAGGTACTAGCAGGAGTATTGACTTCTACAGCAGCAAAACACTTGCTTAACATTTCAGAAGGCGGCTGTTCTCAACTACGGACGGCGCATGTCACTTGCTAAGGGAGACGTCTTACGCAACTGTGTGATGGTGATGGAGTTCACCTGTTTAGCGAAGTTGCGAGTTGCTGCGGCGGCCGCCGTGGGGCCCTTCCCAGGGGCCTCATATTTCAGGGGGACCGGCAGCGAGACACGCCGGCCGATGACGTATGGCCGCAGCAGGCGCCCCTACCGTCTCGTCCAGGCATCTGCTCTGCCCGCTAACTACAAAGCATGGCGCAACTTGGCGACCCTCCCAAGACGCCAGCCGACTTACTTTGCGTTATTAGCGATCGGGAGTCGGCCGAGGCGGTGGATCGCGGCTACAGGTGCCGCGCCAAACTTGTGGCAGCCGAGCAGGTGGCGCTGTGAGTTATGGGCTCCGGTGACGGCTGCGCCCCCATTCAACGCCACGCCAACACGGAAACCGATACATCCTAGTGTTTCCATAAGCCACAGTGATGTGCTTGTTATCTGATGAACGGTTGCTGGCACTCTTGAGTCGCAGCCGTCTAGAGCAGAATTTATAATTTAAAACAAAAGCTGCGCTGGAAACGTGTGGCGTTGTTTACGTCATTTTTTATTCCCAATGATTAAATGTGCTGCAGCCTTGTTGTCAGTAATTACTGTGTGATTTACAATGATACGATATTGTTCTGGTCTTCAGTCCGAAGATTGCTTTGACGCATCTCTCCGTATTGCTCTACCCTTCCAAAGCCTAAGTACTGCAACATGCACCCAAACTGCATACTGTAAGCAATTCTTGGGCTTCCTCTTCAACTCTTACTACTCACACTTCCCTCCGTTGCCAAACTGACGTCTCCTGGTTATTTTGGGTTGTATCCTAGCAAACCGATCGTTTCCGCAGGCGCTAGTAGTTATATAAACTTGTACTACTGTCGCTGTTGTTGGTTTCGTGTCTTTCTTGGCGACGATAATTCGGCCGCACAAACCACCGTTCTTCTTACCTTATTCATTATTAGACATACTGTCCGCACCTGGTAGCTGAGTGGTCAGCGCGACGGATTGTCATACCTAACGGCTCTGGTTCGATTCCCGCCTGGGTCGGAGATTTTCTCCTCTCAGGGACTTGGTGTTGTGTTGTCCTTATCATCATCATTTCAGCCCCATCGACACGCAAGTCGCCGACGTGGGGTCAACTCGAAAGACTTGCACCAGGCGTACGGTGTAACCGACGGGAGGCCCTAGCCACACAACATTTCCATTAGACATACTTCGAGTTACACATGTTGATTTTTTGTTGCTAACTTTGTACTCAGCTGACCAGAAGACATGTAAACGCACTTCGATAATTCCCGGAAATTATGTTTCTTTTTTTAAAATTTTTAACCTGTCTATCCGATTAAGGGATCAAAATTTCACGCTCTGACTCGTAAAACGCTCGTTTTTTTTCCTAATGACAGCTTCCTAATGCCCTGCGATCCGAAAAAGGAGGTATTTTATCTCTGGAATATGATACGTAGGAGATGCAGAGAAATACACTGAAGAGCCAAAGAAACGGGTACACCTGCCTAATATCGTGTAGGGCCTCCGCGAGCACGCAGAAGTGCCGCAATACGACATGACATGGACTCGACTAATGTCTGAAGTAGTGCTAGAGTGAAATGACACCATGAATCCTGCAGCGCTGTCCAAAATCCGTAAGAGAACGACGGGATGGAGATCTCTTCTGAACAGCATCTAGCAAGGCATTCCAGATATGAGCAATAATGTTCATGTCTGGAGAGTTTGGTTCCAGCGGAAGTGTTTAAACTCAGAAGAGTGTTCCTGGAGCCACTCTGTAGCAATTCTGCACTTAAGGATGTCGCATTGCCCTGCTGGAATTGCACAAGTCCGTCGGAATGCACAATAGACACAAATGGATGCAGCTGACTAGACAGGATGCTTACATGTGTGTCACCTATCAGAGTCGAATCCAGACGTATCGGGGGCTACATATCACTCCAACTGTGCATGGCCCGCGCCATTACAGAGCCTCGAGCAAATTTGAGCAGTCCCCTACTGACATGCAGGGTCCATGTATTCATGGGGCTGTCTCAATACCCCTACGTGTCCATCCGTTCGATACAATTTGAAACGAAACTCATTCGACTAGGCAACGTGTGTGGATGGGCCCTGGAGAGGTGCAAAATGTGCAGATGTGTGTGGATTCAAACCGCGCAGCCACTCCTCGCGGCAGTTCTGGGTCCGCTTGAGAGAATAGAATGGCTTTACATCACACCGTGCGGCCCAGGAGAGGTGAAAAGCTTTGTGTCGTGCAGTCATCAATAGTACACGTGTGGACCTTCGGCTCCGAAAGCCCACACCAATGATGTTTCGTTCAATGATTGTCACGTTGACACTTGTTGGTGGCCCAGCAGTGAAATCTGCAGCAATTTGCGGAATGGTTGCACTTCTGTCACGCTGAACGATTCGCTTCAGTCGTCGTTGCAGGATATTTTTCCTGCCGCAGCGTTGTCGGAGATTTGATGTTTTACCTGATTCCTGACATTCCTCGTGAAATAGTTGTACGGGAAAATCCCCACTTCTTCGCTGCCTCGGAGATGTTGTGTCCCATCGCTTGTGCGCCGACTATAACACCATGTTCAGACTCATTAAACCTTGATAAATTGCCGTTGTAGCAGCAGTTCCCGATCTAACAACTGCGCCAGACACTTGTTATCTTGTATAGGCGTTACCGATGGCAGAGCCTTATTCTGCCTGTTTACATATCTCTGTATTTGAAAAACGTATGGCTATACAAGTTCCTTTGGTGCTTCAGCGTGTAATGACTGCAGTTTCCGCTTGATTTCAGCCGCACCATCGTTTGAAAGCTATCCCAGTGAATCACCGAGGCTGTCCACCATGCAACACCGCCAAAGACTGCTGCCCTTCATCAAGAACCACATCTTTGTTTGTCCTCTTCAAGGATATTTCTCCGGTTCGATTGCAGTCACTGTAAGGTGAAAGGGTACAGTGTTAATAGGGTGTTGGACGATAGGTTGTGCCGAGAAAAAATGGTCAAGAAAAAATTCGAAACGTTTCCGATTTAATTAGCATTGAAGTTAGCCAAGCAGTCCGCTGCGTGCGTAAATCCAAGCGGCCCGCCCGAGACGGAGTCGACAAACATGTGCTTCATTTGGTTTCCTAAAACCGAACGAGAGAGCGATGCAAAAATTGGACGTGGTACGGTAGTAAGAATCGAACTCGTGCCAGAACAGTATCATGTACGCTATGAGAACGACTCACACCAAGTGAATCGGGCTGGCCGCTTGAATCTGCGCTGGCAACGGCCTGAATGACTAACTAATTAACTCAGAAACGGTCCCACATATCGAATATTTTCTTAACAATTATTTCATAGCACAACCTATGCTTTGCGAACTGTTTCTCAGAATTCTGTAAAAGAAATTGAAAGCAAATACATTTAGAGGTCCAAAACGCGTCATTGAAACCATTGCCAGTACATTATTCTGTGCCATGTACATAGAAATCGATATATGTACTGCGATAGACCTCTAGCAATCTGTTGTTATTTATTAAAAGGGACAAATAAATTGTGATATGCACTCGCCACTGTGCCTATGATGCTGTACTGCCTTTCAGTCCTTGCAATGATGTTATAAATGAAATCAATGAGCTTACAGTATTCCATAGTTCGATAAATAGACTTTATGACAAGAGAAGTGTGATTGGTGCAAGAAACAGAGTTCTGCTGGTGCATCTCGCAACTGCGTCGTTTGTGCTTTCTGAATTCATATCTATTAGTATTTTCTCTACCACAGAGACAGTTACGTGAAGTACAACAAATAATTCATAAATTTATTTAAGTAAGGAAAAGAAGCCCCATAAACGTGAATGAAAGTAATTTAATTAAATCCGATGTAGAACGTTCGGTCAGTGAATGCACGTAAAGTGAAGCCACGGAGTGTTATTTTGTACATGTCAGAGTTTAAAACTTTTATCGCGTTTGATCTTTTTCAAATTAAGGTTTGATTTGAGGTATCTCTAGTAACATCTTCACTTTTATCACCACGAAAAAACACTATATCGGTGTTATATGTGACTTTCTAGTCCAGATACCCGGTTAAAATACTGATGTTGTAATAATATGAGCTTAGTGAAATACTGTATCTCTCGGGATATGACTCATTAAAATGTTGCACAAAAATGCTAAGACATATCTAAGTAAAAGATAAAAGTGTGTGTTTGGAAGAAAGCGGGGTTATGAAAACACATCTTCAACGGACAAGTAGTTTGATATTTATACTGAGATTCTCCAAAGTTCTAAATCGCTGTATACTCAAACGCGTTGATCGAAAAACGCAGGAGACATCAAGCATAAATCGTGAAACATCAGCTGTAGCCCGGACAGTGACCTCAGCTTGTCGTGGAAGAAAGTTGGTTAGCTTCTTCATAAATTTCGGTATCCAGCGTCGGTTACGCCCATAGCGCCAAAACACTGAAAGGAACTGCACACCATGTTTGAGGAAAGGTACAAAAATTTCAACAGTATTTACACTATCAGTCTTCGAAATTCGTAACAATGGGGGTCCAGAGACGCTAATATCACGAACTGTAAGGATATGTAATTGTAATTGTAGCACGAGGTGTTAAGCAAAAGTTTCCGAAATTTGTATGACCGGCGCTTAGAAATGGTAGTACAACCCAACGATTGCAAGAGAAACTAATAAAAGTTTCGTGGGTCGATATGCCTAGCGGCTTCGATTTAAGTGGACGTGTTTATCGTTGGTGGTCGCTTACCACTGTGACCTTTGGTTGTGGTCGTGATTTTGGGAAGATAACAACGTTGCTGTATGAAGTTCTGTTTTAAACTTCTTAAAACGGCCGCAGAAATGCACAAGTCCAACAATTTGGTTACGATGCTTTGGCCCAAACACAGACGTACGTCTGGTCGAAATTGGTTTTCAGAATGGCCGGAAATATGTTGAACGTACGACATGACCATCTATCGGCATTACGCGAGAAAATTTCAGTGCTGTCCGAAATGCGATTGTCAAATATCGTACGCAGATCATCCACGACATCTGTAACATAGTCGTAGTATCAGAACTACGACATCTGCAGCGCTCCAAAGCGACCAAAATACTCTTTCAGTGGCAGATCTCGTATTTCGTCCGTTGAGCTTATCTTTCAGTATCTGTTTAGGAATTTGCACTTGTGGCATAAACCGTCTTTAGAAAGTCCTAGAATGTCGCATCTGAAACTGATGAAGCGGTGTACTGACGAAGTAAGATGTAATTCTAAAGTTGACAGTCTATGATTGGATTTGGCTAAATTCCTGAGGCTATTACGTTTCCGATTACTGACGACAAAAAAAGTTCGCTTAACGTGGTTTCCATCGTTTCTTCTCTCAAATACATCAAGTCTCCTTCTTGCTAAAACGACACTGAATCAAACAAAATAGCGTAATAATAATTTGGGTAATGTACGTATCTGTATGTGAGTGTAAAAGCAAAATGTCGGTAAGTGTTCGACCATAGTAAACCACCCGTTTACGTTCAGGTGCTTCGACACTTAGTTTATCATTATTGTTAACAATTTTTGCTGTGTAAATGAAAAATAGACTTAGTCCTATAAAATGAACAAATGCAGACGCACATGAGGCAATGAAAATTGCCATTGGCCAGGACAGAATTATCAAAACTGTTTTGCTATTCTGAAATTTACACGAAATCTGTGTATAGTAACAAATGTGAAATGATTATTGTTCCACATCTCTTCGAAATGGCGGAAGATATAGTGTATTCTCAGCTTCTTAACCATCAGTTTGTGCCTGCCGGGACCGCAGAGTAAAAATGAGCTAAGTAGCTTTGTGACACGTTTGTTTCTCACGATGGGTACGAAGTTACGCTTACCTCAGGCATTAGGGCAGAATACGAGATAGAGATATGGACTCTACAGTCGTATGCAACGTGATACAGATTTATCTCTCCCCTACATTTGGTCTGCAGTACTCCAGAGGAATCGAGCCGGGTGAAATACGGCATCTGTGGGGGACCACGTACCCAACTACACAAAGAGAGCAGAGAGAAGCTCGAAACGACCTCTGACTTTTGTTGAGAGGGCAAGAGTGTCGGTGGAAACATCAGACGCGCAACAAAAGGAAGTAACATTACCAAAAATAATCGAAGATTATTTTTTATTCTTTATCGGCGTGTATTTAACGCCACAAGAAGGAAGATGAAATAGGTGTATTCTTAAAAGGGCTGCTAATTAAAACTCCCTTTTGTTCCATTTGTTTCAGGAAATCTGATCGCAGACTTAAATCGAGTAGAAGTAATGAGAGCGAGCGGTACTGGTCGCTATGATTCAGCGGTGCACTGACTCAAAAATAAGCTATAGCCACTTCCTTTCTCTGCCCTTTAGGGCGTCAGTGGCGCGGATGCGAGAGATAATGCAGGTTCAGCAGGAGTCTATCTTTCTGGAGCTAAAAGCGGGGGAGCCACGGCATCGTTAGTGCATTCAGCCCCCGAGCAGTTCAGAGCGTAAGGGCAGCGACGGGAGCAAAAAATGATACACAGCTATCGTTGTTAGCTCCTGAGAAGATTTCTCACAGCTACTGCTGTACTGTGATGAATAATGATATGATTCAATCAGGTGAGTAGTTTGGAAGCCGTTACTAATTTCACACAACTTTGTACAGACATCAATATTAAAGGCACGTTTCCAATTTAACAACGATATGTATAAGAGTCTGTATACGTTGTTCTGACTTTATTCTTAATTACACTAATGGCAATTAAAATTGCTACACCAAGAAGATGACGTGCTACAGACTCGAAATTTAACCGACAGGAAGAAGATGCTGTGATATGCAAATGATTATCTTTTCAGATCATTCACACAAGGTTGGCGCCGGTGGCGACACCTACAACGTGCTGGCATGAGGAAAGTTTCCAACCAATTTCTGACACGCAAACAGCAGTTGACCGGCGTTGCCTGGTGAAACGTTGTTGTGATGCCACGTGTAAGGAGGAGAAATGCGTACCATCACGTTTACGACTTTGATATAGGGCGGATTGTTGCCTATCGCGATTGCGGTTTGTCGTATCGGTGGGTAATACGGAACGCCGTGCTCGAACCCAAGGGCCTTATATCACTAGCCGTCGGTATGACAGGCATCTTACCCGCATGGCTGTAACGGATCGTGCAGCCACGTCTCGATCGCTGAGTCAACAGATGGGGACGTTTGCAAGACAACGACCATCTGCACTAAACAATTCGACGACGTTTGCAGCTGCGTGGACTATCAGCTCGGAGTCCTTTGCTGCGGCTACCCTTGACGCTGCATCACAGGAGCGCCTGCGATGGTGTACTCGACGAACCCGGGTGCACGAATAGCAAAACGTCATTTTTTCGGATGAATCCAGGTTCTTTTTACAGCGTCATGAGGGTCGCTGATAGCCAGTACCCGTGGTCTAGGGGTGGCGTCTCGGTTTCATAATCAAAACATCTTCGGTCCCGGGTTCGATTCACGCCACTGCCCAAATTTTGATAAATAATCAGCATTGGCGGCCGAAGACTTCCGGCATAAGAAGTCAGCCTCATTCTGCCAACGGCCTTGTCAAAGAGGGCGGAGGAGCGGATAGAGGTTTAGGGAACTCTCTCGTCCTAAAAGTGGGAAATTCCCTCTAGAGGCGGAAGAATCACCAATGATCAACGATATGAGGATGCAGCAGGCAATGGAAACCACTGCATTAAAGACACGTAACGTGTATCCACAGGACATGTGGCCTGTAATTGAAGAAGTGTCATGATGATCTCTCCATTGGCAAAAGATTCCGGAATAGACCCCCATTCGGATCTCCGGGAGGGGACTGCCAAGGGGGAGGTTACCATGAGAAAAAGATTGAATAATCAACGAAAGGATAACGTTCTACGAGTCGGGGCGTGGAATGTTAGAAGCTTGAACGTGGTAGGGAAACTAGAAAATCTGAAAAGGGAAATGCAAAAGCTCAATCTAGATATAGTGGGGGGTCAGTGAAGTGAAGCGGTAGGAAGACAAGGATTTCTGGTCAGATGAGTATCGGGTAATATCAACAGCAGCAGAAAATGGTATAACAGGTGTAGGATTCATTATGAATAGGAAGGCAGGGCAGAGGGTGTGTTACTGTGAACAGTTCAGTGACCGGGTTGTTCTAATCAGAATCGACAGCAGACCAACACCGACAACGATAGTCCAGGTATACATGCAGACGTCGCAAGCTGAAGATGAACAGATAGAGAAAGTGTATGAGGATATTGAAAGGGTAATGCAGTATGTAAAGGAGGACGAAAATCTAATAGTCATGGGCGACTAGAATGCATCTGTAGGGGAAGGAGTAGAAGAAAAGGTTACAGGAGAATATGGTCTTGGGACAAGGAATGAAAGAGGAGAAAGACTAATTGAGTTCTGTAATAAGTTTCAGCTAGTAATAGCGAATACCCTGTTCAAGAATCACAAGAGGAGGAGGTATACTTGGAAAAGGCCGGGAGATACGGGAAGATTTCAATTAGATTACATCATGGTCAGACAGAGATTCCGAAATCAGATACTGGATTGTAAGGCGTACCCAGGAGCAGATATTGACTCAGATCACAATATAGTAGAGATGAAGAGTAGGCTGAAGTTCAAGACATTAGTCAGGAAGAATCAATACGCAAAGAAGTGGGATACGGAAGTACTAAGGAATGACGAGATACGTTTGAAGTTCTCTAACGCTATAGATACAGCAATAAGGAATAGCGCAGTAGGCAGTACAGTTGAAGAGGAATGGACATCTCTAAATAGGGCCATCACAGAAGTTAGGAATGAAAACATAGGTGCAAAGAAGGTAGCTGCGAAGAAACCATGGGTTACAGAAGAAATACTTCAGTTGATTCATGAAAGGAGTAAGTACTAATACGTTCCGGGAAAATCAGGAATACAGAAATACAAGTTGCTGAGGAATGAAATAAATAGGAAGTGCAGGGAAGCTAAGACGAAATGGTTGCAGGAAAAATGTGAGGACATCGAAAAAGATATGATTGTCGGAAGGACAGACTCAGCATACAGGAAAGTCAAAACAACCTTTGGTGACATTAAAAGCAACGGTGGTAACATTAAGAGTGCAACGGGCATTCCACTGTTAAATGCAGAGGAGAGAGCAGATAGGTGGAAAGAATACATTGAAAAGCTCTATTAGGATGAAGATTTGTCTGATGTGATAGAAGAAGAAACAGGAGTCGGTTTAGAAGAGATAGGGGATCCAGTATTACAATCGGAATTTAAAAGAGCTTTGTCGGACTTACGGTCAAATAAGGCAGAAGGGATAGATAACATTCCATCAGAATTTCTAAAATCATTAGGGGAAGTGGCAACAAAACGACTATTCACGTTGGTGTGTAGAATATATGAGTCTGGCGATATACCATCTGACTTTCTGAAAAGCATCATCCACACAATTCCGAAGATGGCAAGTGCTGACAAGTGCGAGAATTATCGCACAATCAGCTTAACAGCTCATGCATCGAAGCTGCTTACAAGAATAATATACAGAAGAATGGAAAAGAAAATTGAGAATGCGCTAGGTGACGATCAGTTCGGCTTTAGAAAAAGTAAAGGGACGAGAGAGGCGATTCTGACATTACGGCTGATAATGGAAGCAAGGCTAAAGAAAAATCAAGACAATTTCATGGGATTTGTCGACCTGGAAAAAGCGTTCGACAATATAAAATGGTGCAAGCTGTTCGAGATTCTGAAAAAAGTAGTGGTAAGCTATAGGGAGAGACGGGTCATATACAATATGTACAACAACCAAGAGGGAATAATAAGAGTGGACGATCAAGAACGAAGTGCTCGTGTTAAGAAGAGTGTAAGACAAGGCTGTATCCTTTCGCCCCAACTCTTCAATCTGTACATCGAGGAAGCAATGATGGAAATAAAAGAAAGGTTCAGGAGTTGAATTAAAATACAAGGTGAAAGGATATCAATGATACGATTCGCTGATGACATTGCTATCGTGAGTGAAAGTGAAGAAGAATTAAATGATCTGTTGAACGGAATGAACAGTCTAATGAGTACACAGTATGGTTTGAGAGTAAATCGGAGAAAGACGAAGGTAATGAGAAGTAGTAGAAATGAGAACAGCGAGAAACTTAACATCAGGATTGATGGTCACGAAGTCAATGAAGTTAAGGAATTCTGCTACCTAGGCAGTAAAATTACCAATGACGGACGGCGCAAGGAGGACATCAAAAGCAGACTCGCTATGGCAAAAAAGGCATTTCTGGCCAAGAGAAGTCTACTAATATCAAATACCCGCCTTAATTTGAGGAAGAAATTTCTGAGGATGTATGTCTGGGGTACAGCATTGTATGGTAGTGAAACATGGACTGTGGGAAAACCGGAACAGAAGAGAATCGAAGCATTTGAGATGTGGTGCTATAGACGAATGTTGAAAATTAGGTGGACTGATAAGGTAAGGAATGAGGAGGTTCTACGCATTATCAGAGAGGAAAGGAATATGTGGAAAACACTGATAAGGAGAAGGGGCAGGATGATAGGACATGTGTAAGACATGAGGGAATGACTTCCATGGTACTAGTGGAAGCTGTAGAGGGCAAAAACTGTAGAGGAAGACAGAGATTGGAATACGTCAAGCAAATAATTGAAGACGTAGGCTGCAAGTGCTACTCTGAGATGAAGAGGTTAGCACAGGAATGGAATTCGTCAGTAGACTGATGACCAAAAAAAAAAAAAAATGGTCGCATCCGTGTTTGGCGACATCGCGGTGAACGCACATTGGAAGCGTGTATTCGTCATCGCCATACTGGCGTATCGCCCGGCTTGATGGTATGGGGTGCCACTGGTTATACGTCCCGGTAACCTCTTGTTCGGATTAACGGCACTTTGAACAGTGGACGTTACATTTCAGATATATTACGACCCGTGGCTCTACCCTTCATTCGCTCCTTGCGAAACCCTACATTTCCGCAGGATAATGCACGATCGCATGTTGCAGGTCCTGTACGGGCCTTTCTGGATACAGAAAATTTTTGACTGCTGTCCTGGCCAGCACATTCTGCAGATCTCTCCCCAATTGAAAACGTCTGGTCAATGGTGGCCGAGCAACTGGCTCGTCACAACACGCTAGTCAGTACTCTTTATTAACTGTGGTATCGTGTTGAAGCTGCATGGGCAGCTGTACCTGTACACGCCATCCAAGCTCTGACCAAATGCCCACTCATATCGAGGCATTTATCACGGCCAGAGGTGGTTGTTGTGGGTACTGATTTCTCAGGAGCTATGCACCCAAATTGCGTGAAAATATATAATATATGTGTCCAATGAATACCCGTTTAACTTCTGCATTTCCTCTTGGTGTAGGAATATTAATGGCCACTAGTGTATTACATGTCATTGGGATTTGGCCTACAAAACCGCATTCAGGAGGATATTACCGTAGTTATTTCAGATTTGTAATATGCAGTATAAATGTTCCACAATATTTATTTTATAATTCATTGTGAACCGACTTTTGGATTTCTAGTGATCATCAGACAACTTGAGACTGAACAGTGTCCACACAATATCACACAATTTCTTTCTACAGAGACTCTTATTCCCAGTCCTATGAGACCGTTTAACGACGGCACGTGCGAAATATGAGGCAGTCGCTCAAAGGTTTTAGGGATTTGTTCTCATTTCTTTTGAGTTTGAATCATTCCATACTTGATCACAGATATTTTCGTTTTCTTTTCATACAAAATTTACACGTAGCAATTTGTGTTATTCCTACGTACAGCATGTAACGGGTATAAGTGCAGACATTTTTATATGTGGTAGTGTAATATGTACATAAATCACTGTGTTTAATGCTTTTTTAACTCTGTGTCAAACAGTCTTCCCACAGACACGCCATATTTTTATGAACTTATGTTTCCTGCGTGGTTGTTCCAGCACTACTAAATGGACTAAATCTATCAATACAGACTAATTGTTTTGCGCCCACGTCTCCACACTTTCCAACAAATGACAGGCTGCCCATGCGAAAATAAGCATTAAAGATTTGCTCTTGTCATAGAACGTGGGGTTCTCCCTACTCCGTCCTCGCTCACTAATAGAAATATCTGCGATTATACCCGTTACACTACCCATTACCCCCGGATCGCCTTAAAATGGTGACTAACATTTGAAAGTAATTATGTAAGGATAGAAGATGTCTCTGACGTTTTTGTGGACTGTCTTTTCAGTCATAAGCGATCTGGCGATGGAATAGAATGCCGAAAGCCAGTTCACAACGAAATACAAAATAAATACTGTGTGATATTAATACTGTGTATTATAGTTTTCAATACATGCCTGTTCTTGTAACTGCCGACGGAATATTCTATGAACTTTAGTAAATTTTATTGGACTAATTGTTACGCTTAAGTCATAGTTTTTAACCTGCTACAATATTGTCAGAACAGATACGAAAATATCTGCTGTGTGAAGTTAACTGAACAGAGCGAATGAACGTAAATTTAAACTTAACATTCAGGTGTAAAATGAAGTTAAAATATGTTTTAACAGCGGATACACAAAGGCGCATTAGGATAGTAACAGCACACACTGAATTTCAATGCAATTACTTCCAAAGTTAATAATCTCTTTATGTAACAATTATAACTGCAGCCTGCAAAACTAAATTTGTCCCATTCAAGACTATCGTAACACACATTATCTTGGCTGTTTCTGAACAACTTTACTACTAATACACTCCTGGAAATTGAAATAAGAACACCGTGAATTCATTGTCCCAGGAAGGGAAACTTTATTGACACATTCCTGGGGTCAGATACATCACATGATCACACTGACAGAACCACAGGCACATAGACACAGGCAACAGAGCATGCACAATGTCGGCACTAGTACAGTGTATATCCACCTTTCGCAGCAATGCAGGCTGCTATTCTCCCATGGAGACGATCGTAGAGATGCTGGATGTAGTCCTGTGGAACAGCTTGCCATGCCATTTCCACCTGGCGCCTCAGTTGGACCAGCGTTCGTGCTGGACGTGCAGACCGCGTGAGACGACGCTTCATCCAGTCCCAAACATGCTCAATGGGGGACAGATCCGGAGATCTTGCTGGCCAGGGTAGTTGACTTACACCTTCTAGAGCACGTTGGGTGGCACGGGATACATGCGGACGTGCATTGTCCTGTTGGAACAGCAAGTTCCCTTGCCGGTCTAGGAATGCTAGAACGATGGGTTCGATGACGGTTTGGATGTACTGTGCACTATTCAGTGTCCCCTCGACGATCACCAGTGGTGTACGGCCAGTGTAGGAGATCGCTCCCCACACCATGATGCCGGGTGTTGGCCCTGTGTGCCTCGGTCGTATGCAGTCCTGATTGTGGCGCTCACCTGCACGGCGCCAAACACGCATACGACCATCATTGGCACCAAGCCAGAAGCGACTCTCATCGCTGAAGACGACACGTCTCCATTCGTCCCTCCATTCACGCCTGTCGCGACACCACTGGAGGCGGGCTGCACGATGTTGTGACGTGAGCGGAAGACGGCCTAACGGTGTGCGGGACCGTAGCCCAGCTTCATGGAGACGGTTGCGAATGGTCCTCGCCGATACCCCAGGAGCAACAGTGTCCCTAATTTGCTGGGAAGTGGCGGTGCGGTCCCCTACGGCACTGCGTAGGATCCTACGGTCTTGGCGTGCATCCGTGCGTCGCTGCGGTCCGGTCCCAGGTCGACGGGCACGTGCACCTTCCGCCGACCACTGGCGACAACATCGATGTACTGTGGAGACCCCACGCCCCACGTGTTGAGCAATTCGGCGGTACGTCCACCCGGCCTCCCGCATGCCCACTATACGCCCTCGCTCAAAGTCCGTCAACTGCACATACGGTTCACGTCCACGCTGTCGCGGCATGCTACCAGTGTTAAAGACTGCGATGGAGCTCCGTATGCCACGGCAAACTGGCTGACACTGACGGCGGCGGTGCACAAATGCTGCGCAGCTAGCGCCATTCGACGGCCAACACCGCGGTTCCTGGTGTGTCCGCTGTGCCGTGCGTGTGATCATTGCTTGTACAGCCCTCTCGCAGTGTCCGGAGCAAGTATGGTGGGTCTGACACACCGGTGTCAATGTGTTCTTTTTTCCATTTCCAGGAGTGTATTTTAACTGCACCCATGTGTAATGCTTCAGTAACATACTTTCTTCACAGAACTGCATGACTGAGGCAGGTATCAGCTGAACACACACTTATAAAATACATGTGTACATATCTTGTATTAGATATCGGCTGCCAGTCGTAATAGGACAATCATTTATTTTACACTTCATCCAGTTGGTTACCCATATTCCCTGTTGTTTCCTATTTTACAAATCGTCACGACGATGAGAGAAGCAGCGGTAAGTATCTATCGTTATTACATAACTTACAAGTTCATTATGCCGGTCCCGTTATGCCTCATCGTGCAGTGGGGACGGAGGAGTGTGGAGGACTAACAACCTCGTAAAAACAGTAGAGCTCATTTGGCCGGGGTGACACCACCCTGTCAGGGCTCCATGCCAGTGTTATAGTAAGACTTCAACGATAGTAAAGGCGGAAACTATGGATCTTGGAAGGGCGAAACTAGCGGAAGAAGTCCACACTGCATCTCATTTGCAACAAGTGCCTAAGTGGTCAGCATTTGTTCACCATAGGTGTGGCTGGAAGCATATTCCTCAGAGGTAACAACCTGAATGGTATATTTAAGGGAGAGGTAACAACCCTGAATAGTATGTTTAAGGGACTTGATTCCCTATCTCAACAGTAAATCAACAAAGGAGGAGAGATTTTACCCCAGGGATCACTGAATCTTCCATTTCAAAGGAAATCAGGCATTCGGGTTCTGGGGGCCTACGACATCGTAGAGAGAATGAGTCGAATCAATGCGAAACCCGCCTTAAACAACAAACCTATTAAATCGAACACAGAAAAATAAACTACCTAACTACCTTTAATATAACCTCACTCTTAAAAACAGGAAAATTCAAAACTTTAATATACTGCCTGAAGAAAATAATTTTAATGATTACACCACTGCAACCAACAAGAGTTGCTGATGAATATCGTTTCGATTCAGAGGGATTAAGGATATTTAAGGGACAACCAAGAAAATGAGCTATGACAAACGTACTTCAATTTGGAACAAGTTTCATTGTAAACAAAAACATATTAAACTCAATTACAGAATGTAAATCAATTAATGAGACTTTCCACACCAACATTTAAATCACCAGATAAAGTTAACAATATTTTAAATACACATCCACTAACAAATGAGAAAAGCAGGGCACAGAAAGAGCAAACAGAAATAATTAGTCAAAATTTCTGAAACACTTTAGACAGCATTCCATCGAAAAGCACAGTGTTACTACTTGGAGACTTTAACGCAGTAAATGGCAAAGAACGGCAGCACAGATTAAGAGTATGATACTTCCGTGCACTTAAAAGAACCAAGACAAACGGAGAACGACTCTTAAAACTATGTAGACAGCATAACACAGTATTAAAATCTACGTTTTTCGAAAAACTTCCTAGAAAACAAACTACATGGGTATCACCAAATACGATTTGTGGTGACAAACAACTCGATCACTTTGCTATAAGCAGACTCTCTGGAATGGAGGTAGGCAATGTAAAAGTTATCAATAGCGCCAGTTTCGATTTAGACCACTACCTATATATCATTAAACTCAAGGTTAGACCAATAAGAACCCAGATCCCAGAAAGTAAAATATATTGTACCCAAGTTATCTAAAGAAAATGATTACAAAATGCAGTTGGAAAAAAGAAACCTAAATGTTGAGTTCCCCTTCCAAAAGACATTTATGAAACTGCAGAAGAATCTGTTCCTCTTAAAAAGAAATGGAAACATGGTTGGTGGAATGATGACTGTGATGAGTTAATTATAAAGAGACAACGAATTTGGAATATTTGGAATGCAAACAAAAATAATACGAATAGGAAAAATTATGTGTAAGCAAGGAAGTATCCACTAAAAGTTCTCAAAAAGACCAGAGAACAAAATATAAAAGATCAAATAACGTCCGCTAACTCATATTTTAAGCATAATAACACAAGGAAGTTTTATAAAACATTCAAAAATAATTTAAAGAAGTACACACGGCCATGTTTAATTTTTATACATTCGAAAACACAAAAGACTTCAGAATACTTGTGGACTACCTCAAAGAGCTACTAAACTGAGATCCATCAAACGAAGAATTTCTTTTGATAATGTAATTCAAATACAACCAGACTCAAAGTCACCAGCAGCAGATGAAATCAGAGAAATCATAAAACAACTTAAAAGTAACAAAGCAGAGGTCAAAGATAATATACTTACTGAATATGCAAACAATCTAGTAACAAAATTATTCCATGTCTAACGGAAGTCGTTAATGAAATCTGGACAACAAACAGCTTACCATCAAGCGGACATAGACAGTAACACGTCCACCACCAAAAAAGGAAAGAGAACTAATCCTATTAATTATAGAGGAATTTTCCTCTTACCTGTGACATATAAGATCTTGTCCATGGCACTTCTAAAGAGAGCTTAAAGGATACTCGACCCATAACTAGGAGAGTATCAAGCAGGATTTAGGAAGGGAAAGTCTTGTGCAGAGCAAATACTAAATCTAAAGAACTTAACAGAAATGAGGAAAATCAGAAACCTCAATTAATAAGTTTTGTAGATTTTAAAAACGCATATGACTCAAGTTTTGGAATTGCACTGATCAACATTTTAAAGCAATTTTGACTTGACAATAAAATGCAAGAAATAAGTAGAGGAACTTTAACAAACAGAACGTCAAAAGTGTAATTTATAGGTGAACTGTCAAAATCTTTTGAAATAAAATCAGGAGTAAGACAGGGATATGGTTTATCACACCTAATTTTTCCATTACGCATTAGGAAAGATAGTGAGATAATTGAGAAAATCCATCATTACTGAGGTGTTAAACTAGAGAGCAACTCAAATAAAATCATCATTGGTCGTCTACCGTTTTCTGATGACATGTCAGCATCTGATGACTTACTGGGTAATGTCAAAAATCAAACCACAGACCTACAGAAAACAGAAGACAAAACAGGACTATAAATATCACTTGAAAAATCACATTTCAAGAACAATGTCAATGATGCCCCATACAAGTCTATCAAAAACAACCTAGAATAATGGATAACAAGCAGCATGTAAGAAAATATAACTGTAGAAATTAGATTGCATAAAACGGACATTCAAAATGAAAAAAAAACTTATATGACAAGAAGACTTTGCCCTGTAACACAAAACTAAGACACTATCAAACAGAGGGAAGGCCGTAAACATTATACAGCAGAAACACTGAAGCCATCAAGATTTGGGGATCTTGAAAAACTGGAAAAACCTCAAAGGAGAATTCTAAGGCAAACAACGGGACCTAAAAGTAACATTAATATTGATTATGAATTAAGATGAAACAGAAAGGTCTACTTGAAAATGCGTAAGCTAACTGATGTAACTAGAAAAGAAGACTGTAATTTTACAGCCACATATACCGAGTGGATAGTAACTGACTAACCAAGCAGATCTGCAACTTCGTAGACAGCTAGATATCCAAACCCAAATGGCTCACCAAATTGACAAAGATATGAAAAACCCAGTCATTAGAGTGGACATAACAGATGACAGAATACTTTTAAGAGAAGCAACAGAAAATGTAGGATTTCAGGAAAGAAAGAGGTCTGGAAAAGGAAAAAAGTGGATCCAGAAAGAAAAGCAACGACACTCTCGAAGGGTGAAGGAAGCCTGGAAGCAACGAAAATTAAACACAAAGGAGTAAAATCAAAGCTGATTTATCGTGCCCTCCAAAAGGTTTATTAGAATAAATAAATAATATTACAAAACTAACCTAATCTTTAGTGTACTGCTCTGATGACAAACATTTCATAGTTTCTATACAAATCCCTGGTGTGATAGTAACAAGTAAGAGCATTCCTGTAAGTAAACCATTTATGAGAAAATAACTATAGCGTAAGCTCGTGTTTTAAACAATACCTGTATCTATACTATTAATTTCTTTTTTTTTTTTTTTTTTTTTTTTTTTTTTTTTTTTTTTTTTGTCATCAGTGTACTGACTGGTTTAATGCGGCCCGCCACGAATTCCTTTCCTGTGCTAACCTCTTCATCTCAGAGTAGCACTTGCAACCTACGTCCTCAATTATTTGCTTGACGTATTCCAATCTCTGTCTTCCTCTACAGTTTTTGCCCTCAACAGCTCACTCTAGTACCATGGAAGTCATTCCCTCATGTCTTAGCAGATGTCCTATCATCCTGCCCCTTCTCCTTATCAGTGTTTTCCACATATTCCTTTCCTCTCCGATTCTGCATAGAACCTCCTCATTCCTTACCTTATCAGTCCACCTAATTTTCAACATTCGTCTATAGCACCACATCTCAAATGCTTCGATTCTATACTATTAACATAACTGTGAAAATGTCGTGTCTGTCCGTCTGTCTGTGTCCTTGAACAAGTTAATCACCAAACAAAGTAGACAAATTTTCATGGGGTATTCATAGGTAACTTGAGCACAGCTTGGCACTGCACGCTTTATTTCATCAAAAACGGAAAACGGAAAAAGAAAAATAGATATCCTAATTTAAAGTTATATCTCAAGCCGGCATGTCTGTCTGTACTGTGATTGAACACACTTACCTCCAAAACTACTAGAGGAATTTTCATGTGCTTTGCACGGGTAACTTGAGAAGAGCTTTAGGCAACGTACGGGCTTCATTTAACCAAAATCGGAAAAAAATCGTCATTTAAAGTTTTAGGACTCTCCACAACTTTGGATTTAGGATGTTTTGTTGACAGAGTAGAACCAATAAATGGTTCTTTCATTTCGCAGTACATCTAAGAAACATAAATGGCACTGTTCATTTTTTAATCTCTGTGACAGAAGTATTTTCAGAAGTTTACGGCAGTACAGAATTAAGCGCCGGAATCTCAAGTTTTCGTATACAAACGAACACTGAATTAACTTGCGTACGATATACGGATTTAGTGATTTCATGTTTGTGTACTAAAATCTCAACGAAATTGCTTTCCTTCTTTCGACGGATCTCATTAGTATTTGACTTCTTGGCTAATAAAACATGAATTTACTGACGAAATGATCCTATAAGGGTTACGTTTCTCCGACTGACGTAGTGAACTATAAAAATCGACGGTATGCAATGTCCCTTCTTTCGATCTAAGATAGTCGTCACTAAGCATGATCTAGCGACGCTGAATTTTACCCAGCAACATTAAAATTGCTTAAGTTAAGGCATTAGTGTGACAAGAACAGATTTATCAAACTACTGCAAATGAATATCGACAACCTGGAGCATGGACAATAATGTATCTCGATAACAGAGTTTTCCCTGAACAATGCAGTCAGAAAACAAAATAAAGAATAGAATGATTTTACATCTCAGCAACTACAAACATACTGTTTATAATCACATATGATCCATTTTCAACGTGAGAAACAAACAGAAAGAAACCTGATTTCCTTTCCAAAACTAAAGGGAACGGTAAATAAACTTGCCTTATTTCAGCTAAAAAATAGTATGCAAATTGCACTCAGCAGAGTGCAGCACCCTTAAGCGTTCAGAGCAAGCCATCTTCCAGTTCAAAAGCATTATTCGCTGGCTTCCAAGTCAAGGCATTCCCTTCTTCTCATTCGCTTTCTTATCTGTGCAGTTAATATTGAACCTTGGTCTGTTCAGCAATTCTTCTTCAATTATCACTATCAAACATAAAACTATACTTTCCCTACAGTTTATCTTCTGCAGGTTCTCCATGACTCTATCTACCAGCGGTTAGCGGTCAATCTCGTCCTCTTTGATCTTCTGCTTTTCATCTAAAATCGTTTTAGCTACTTCCGTATCACTCACCTGGCCACGTTTGTTCACCACCCATCTTACTATGGCTGATTTTCCATTCATCTACTAAGTGGCTCTTTCGCTGTTTGGCCCAACGATTGTTTTTTCTCAAAAGCATCTAGCATTCCAGTATCATTTGATAATCATGATGAAGTTTCCAAGGCATACCTCTTATAAATGGTTAATTTTATGATATGCGGTAAGAACTTTGAGAACAATATTTATTTAATTCAGGACGGGTTCTGTTGGCTGCTATAAATCTGTATTTTCATATAAGTTATGTCATTTCAGCTTCAGATCTTGGGACGACCTGCAATATGGCCCGCTTACTTCTATATTTTTTCACCAGATGCAATCTAAAATATCAGGTTTCTTTTTCACTGTTTCGTACCACTGCAAGCGGTTGAAGCTAACTGACTTAGTGGTGAGTAAACGAAGAATTGCTGACAGGTGTGAAAATTACCGAACTATGAGTTTAATAATTCGCAGTTACAAAATACTAACACGAATTCTTCATAGAAGAATGGAAAAACTGGTAGAAGCCAACCTCGCGAAAAATCCGTTTGGATTCCGGAGAAATGTAAGAACACGCGAGGAAATACTGACCCTGCGAATTGTCTTAGACGATAGGTTAAGGAAAGGCTAACCTACGATTATGGCAATTGTAGACGTTGACTAGAATACTCTATTTGAAATTGTGAAGGCAGCAGGGGAAAATATAGGGAGCAAAAGGCTATTTGCAACTTGTGCAGAAACCAGATGGTAATTATAAGAGTCGAAGCGTGTGAAGGGGAAGCAGTGTTTAAGAAGAGAGTGAGGCAGGGTTGTAGCCTATCCATGATGTTATTAAATCTGTACATTGAAAAAGAAGTAAAGAAAACAAAAGAAAAATTTGGAGTAGGAACTTCAGGGAGAAGAAATAAGAACCTTGAGGTTTGCGTATGATATTGTCATTTTGTAAGAGACAGCAAAGAACTTGGAGGATCATCTGAACGGAATGGACATTGTCTTGAAAGGAGGATATAACATTAACAACAAAAACAAATGAAGAATAATGGAAAGTAGTAGTATTAAATCAGGTGATGCTGGGAGAATTAGATTAGGAATCGAGACACTTAAAGTAGTAGATGAATTTTGCTATTTGAGCAGCAAAAGACTGATGATGGCCGAAGTAGAGAGGATATAAAATGCAAACTGGCGGTGGCAAGAAGCGCGTTTCTGAAGAAAAGAAATTTATGAACATCGATTATAGATTTAAGTGTTAGGAAGTCTTTTCTGAAAGTATTTGTCTGGAACGTGGCCATGTGTGGAAGTGAAACACGGACGACAAACAGTTTAGACAAGAAGAGAATAGAAGTTTTGGAAATGTGGTGCTACAGAAGAGCGATGATGATTAGATGTATTAGATGAGTAGATCACATAACTAATGAGGAGGTATTGAATAAAGACAAGAAATTTGTGGCACAACTTTACCAAAAGAAAGGATCAGTTCAGTTGATAGAGCACGTTCTGAGACATCAAGGGATCACCAGTTTAATACTGTAGGCAAGTGTGTGGGATAAAAACCGTACAGAAAAACCGAGCGTTGAGTATAGTAAGCAGATTCACAAAGATGTAGGCTGCAGTAGTTATTCGGAGCTGAAGGGGCTCGAACGGTATAGAGCAGCATGGAGAGCTGTATTAAACCGGTTTTTGGAGTGAAGGCCATAACAATAACAAATACAGAGCGGCAATGCTCTTCCTATACAGGCGTCAGCTTGTACAGATTGCATTTACTACATAGTTAACACACAGTTTCATTACAGATTTCACAAAGTCTTCTGCAGCATAAAAATAATCAATTCAAATGTATCGTGTATAAATGTAATACATTAATTAATAATAATTTAATAAATTGTCATAAATTAATGTATAATGTGTAAACGTCTAATTCATCTATATAGTAGTATACGCTTTATTTAGTATACAATCACGTAAATAAAAAGTTTGCACAGGGACAAACAATGTCAGATGTACACACAGTGTGTATAATGTTGATACGTTACAAATTAATCTGGTGATAGCTCTATGTTTGTACTTACAGAGCAAGTGGTAGCTGGTAAGTATGTTCACTCTACTAAAATGTTCATACTTATTGCCTAACTTATCTGCAAATTTTGATGAGAGCGTGCTGGTGACAGCAGTGAGAAATAGACGTCCCAGTTGACGTACTCTTTCATACGAACTCACATACTGATCGCCATGCCACAAACACGAAAAAGCCTTGTGATTTAAATCTCCTTCGGATGTTGAGTGGCAGGAACAAATTTCTGAGTTGACTGTGAGGGTTTCCCTGATAAGAAATATGTACCCACTTTACTTACTGCTATTTTGGATGGACATTTTACTTGAAAAACGTTCGTTGGTTGAGACTGGTCATCGACTAAATAAACATCCATTTTAGTTGCAGCTGGGGCTGTCTCTTCTTGCGTCACAGATAGGAAAGAAGATTAGGGTCGACTACAAAGTCATTAGAGCCAAAACACGGGCTCTTGGTGACTAAGGACGGTTAGGGAAATCGACTGTGTCCTTATTCCCAATGATCACCTCATGCGATTTAGGTCGATCACAGGAAACTTAAATCTTGATGTACGGACGGAGATTGAACCACTGGGCTCCTAGACACGAGTGCGGCGTGTTGCCACAGCACGGTTTCAGTGGTGGAAACGCTTTCTTACCATTTATACGATATATCATCTGTCACATGGATACTCCGTAATCTGTGCTATCCTACAGGTATTAGGTCACACATTTTAGTACTGGCGACTGAAACGTATCTTTTATAAGACGAATTATTTTCCATTTCTTATCTGTATGAGAATTATGTAATGGGAAAGGAAGGTAATGTAATGTATAAGAGAACTATTATTGCGTGTAATCCACAGACTGTGTACACGACAAATGTCAAGGATAACTTATAAATTTCCTTCAGTTTCTTCAAAAACAATTGTTCGGGAAACGAGGGCTTCCTCTTCTCGTAATTCACTTTTGTGGTCACTTACGAGTGAATCACAGTTACTTCTCGACTGCTCTGTGCAGTTTCCAATCATTATTACAAACAGCTGTCACTTTTCTCTTAAATGTATCGGTGATTATTTGTAAATCCCTTACAAAAAATTCATTAATTTTGTTTTATGTAATTTCACATTAGGCCTACAGATCAGTGTATCATGTCGTGTGTTTTCAGAATTACGTACATACAGAGCCTAAACTTTGCGTTCTTCACTACGGTGTCCGATTCTATTCTTGTGACCAGTTTGTGTATGGAAATCATTATAATATCTTTACAATCACTGCTTTTGAGCAATGGCGTTGTACATTAGTCACCAGGGCCCGATACATTGAGAGGAAGGGAAACGAGAGAAGGCATAGGTAAACCACTAAAGGTGGTGAAATACAATAAATCAGATGGAGATTATTTGCTGTGTAAGTAGTAACCACTTCAAGCAATCGATTTCATGAAGTGTATTTCCCAAGGCAAACGTGACTTGACGCACTGCGTACTTTTTGCCAGATTTAAATATTTCTCTCACTTTTTGTAATGCCAGTATCGAGGGACACATTACACGGCCTTCCTGTCATTGTGTTTCCACATACATTTCTTTCAAGCTTCAATATTAGTTCTCATTAGGTTTCAGAATAGTGGTGCGCGTACTGTAGGATCTTCGATACACACACCATCAGATTATTTGACTTGTCGCTCTAACGAAGTAGGCGAGTGTCAGCAATATGTCTCGTGGTCTTATTGTGGCGTGTTTATCTTCTGCTGTTAGGTCAGACGATAGAAATGCCACAGCACGCATAGAGTAACAGATTGACGGTGACCAACTTTAAACAAAACTTGATTAATTTTCACACACATTTATTAAAATAATAAAAAGGCATAGATATTACGTAACTTGATTGTGGATGCTGTTTACAATGACAATCTGAAGTTCCTTTGGTCTTGGTACGTTAACCTTATTCTCACGTATCTCTGATACTTGACAAAGTGTCTACACATTACACTTCATGGCTATTTACAGGAATATGATAATCTTATTGGGCGCAGACTGAAACTTGACTGCAGACAAATGCAGACTAATGCAGACTGACTAATCGGAGGTCTGTACACTCGTTATAATACGTCGAGCGTTCAGGTATCACTGCGCGAGTGTGATCCGCGAGGAGAAAAGGTTCTACGTTAGCAGCAATCTCATTGGCTGTGAGATATATTAATACGCGGATCGGCGGAAGCAGAATTTGGTCCGTCCCTAAGACAGCGCCATCTCGTAGTGCGGAGACGGACGAGCGCTGCGCCTGCAGGGCGCGCTCTGTTGGGAAAGTTGTGTACGCTCTGACGACGCGGAACTATGTACACAACAAGAGTGTCTTCAGATGCACTACATTTGGGAGTAAGTTAGTGCCTGTAATGCACTGCAAGGACGTCCGCATACCCGTTTCACTGTAGGCCTTGGCCTAACGGCATCCAAAATAAGCTCATTGAAATTCTATACTTCTGCAGATCAGGCACCTGCCTGTCGTTAATAAGATGAACTTCGTTGCCCCCTGTACTCAAAGAGGGTTGACAGTGAATAGTACTCTTAACGAGGCGGATAAGTTCAGAATGTTGTTCAGTCGATACAGAATGGCTCACTGGAGACACAGTAAGATGGCCACTGCCACTAAAGTAAACATTGACGTGTTCTGAAAGAAGAAATGTGACCGTTCTGACCAGAAATAAGGAAAGAGAATGCGCTACTCACAAAGAGAATGCGCTACTCACATATCACTGATTAGTTACTTTCCTTCCATAACTCGATTTGTGCGGCAGTATTTTATACGTGGTTAATTCTTAAAGCTTAACTTATGGGGAGCAATTGTATATTACTCGACGTGAGAAACTAAAAATTTGTAATATTGAAACGCTGATTCGTTCTGTGAACCACGTAGTGAGGAAATGCACTCCTGTTAAATAACGATTACTATTCATTAGTACGATTTTTTCTTTAAGAGAGGGACGATAATATTGGTCCGAAGAATCTCCTGTAACGTGGTAAATTTCCGAACAACTGGCGAGAGGTGGGGACTGCAGAGTTTGTATTCCCTGCAATACACATTTATCCCTGAGGAACTAGATACGAAGAAAGAATTCGCTACTTCATCGAGCAGAACATTGGTCAGCGTTGGGTCATCGCTCCTACACTGCTTCTAACGCAGCGATTCCATGTTTTATTTTCGAACGCGAACACTTCTTGCTGCTGTGATGGAAAGTAGCACTGTAGTCCAGCTAAGATAACACCAGAGGCCCGAACTGGGTTAGAAAAATGCGTCCGAGTACACAGGGCCTTGGACGGAAAAGGTTTGCCTCGTAAGCAGTTGTCTGAGGTGGGCATACCACGGTGATGAGGTCGTTTCGCCTCCTAAATCTATCTGCAGAGGAATATAGTGCAAAGGTTTGTGAATAACATTCTTAAGTGTGATAATTCTAGCCAGTTTTTAATGTCATTCGTCAAGATTTGTGGCAACAACATTAGGACTGAGACAGGAAGGTCGAAAAGACGCGACGGTTGAATATCGACGTACCATCGAAAACTTTTCTTTCTAAGGCCTCACGGCCTTCATGTCGGTCACTATACGAGACATTACAGTAATACTATATAAAATCTCTTCTAGACTTGACAATGCTGTGGCACTGCAGAATGATTTTTTACAGTTCTACCAGGTAAGCTCAGGACAGAGAAGACTAGCTCTGGACCAGTCTGTCAATCACCATCTCAACAAGACGTACCGCCGATGTCATGAACGTCAGGACACGAAGCGAGCGTTGTCACACAACCTACAAGCGAGGTAATCAGAAATTCAGCAGTCTCAGAACTACATAACAAGATAACGTGAAGTAATACTTCGTAAATTCAGTGCCAGAGTGCCACTGCAAAATCAGACGTAGACCGAAAGACTCACGCTTGGCGACGCAGAACAAGTTTTGATTTACCATAGGGCGCCAACGAGAGCTGACTGGACCAATAAACGAGCGAAAATACATCCATTAACCCAGAGCTGGCGCGGCATAGGCGCAGGTTAATCACCTTTTATAACTAGGCTTTCGGAGCTCAGAGACACATTCAGTCATGCTGCCATTCTGTCTGTATTTCTGTAAGCAGAGTAAATGATGGTTATGAGTTTCAATGAAATGATAACGTGATTGATGGTCTGCGTGGCTCTTGGACCTGTGGGCAACATCAGGTCTCGCTGATGAAATGTCAGCACTATCTTGTGCCATGTTCTTACTCCAACCCTCCACCGAATGCTGCCCTGAAGACACTCTGTAACTCTGTAAATTCACGCGAGAAGTAAATATTACAACGGATACGAGTGTGTCACTGACGTCTCCTGGTGCGAACACGACCCCAGTTCCCCGGTTTGCAACAATGCTCTTATTTTGGCGAGGAAGGGAGTCCACAGATCTCTAGTAGTGCCTTATTGCCTCCGTAGAGCTGCCAAATTTCCAGCAGTGTTTATTGGTGCAGTCAAGACAGCTGTTGGGAACCTGTGAAGCGTTAACGACTCCAGTATTACATTATCAGAAGTCAGTTTATGAGTCGTGGTACTCCTGCAATAGCCTTCACTACGTGTTCGATTCTAGCTGATGACATTCCACACAGCTCAGCGTTTACACGTCCATGAGGTGATGTCAGCGCCTCTGGTGGCTGCCGGCGTGGGTCAGCGGTTGCCCCATGCGTATTGGTTCTCGTACCGTCTGAGAGTAAAGGTCTCACTCCCAAATCTACGATGGCCCTTGATTACCCATCTGCGATGTACCTGGCGTTGGTAGCCTTGTGGTCGGTTGATCTCCTCTCTTATTCTGGTAGGGTGCCTGAGTGTTCAACAGGAACGAGAACTTCAACAGGCCCTGTTTCTAACTTCCACACTGCAGTCCGGTACTGGCAGAACTCTGCGATGTGATGTTATCGGAAGACTGTCAATTTCTCCATCAGTAGGTAAGTATGAAGTTCATACAGTGAAGGCAACTTTGAGTACATCTTTGGTTAGTTCGTTTACTCTGCTGGAGCATCTGTGACATAAATTGACAACAGTATCGTAACCGTGGAATCGAGTGCTATTACTGTGAGTGCCATGGATCCCAAGGATGAATTGATTCCAACAGCTGGAGCGGTGGAGTATATAAAGGGTGTTAGTATGAGGCTATGACGCAAAGGTTCAAATGGCTCTAAGCACTATGGACTTATCATCTGAGGTCATCAGTCCCCTAGACTTAGAAATACTTACACCTAACTAACCTAAGGATCTCACACACATCCATGCCCGAGGCACGGTTCGAACCTGCTACCTGCAGTTTCAGCCTGATTTTGTTCAGAATCCACGTTTTTAAGAACAGCGTGGTTCTGGACTGGAGCGCCTAGAACTGCTCGGCCACAGCGGCCCGCTATAACGCAAAGCTCGATTCGTAATGTCCGAATATGTCCTTATTCTGCTACATTCACTTAACAGGTTGTTAATCGCGGTGTCGGTCCGTCGCTACGTGCTTTTATGTAATGGACACAGCTCCTTGCACCATGCCTCACGAGGTAACAAATGTGCTTGTCTCGCTTCCTTTAGCTTTCTATCCCCTTTTCTGCGGAATGCTTATTCCTTACTCGGTCGACAATGTTGTGGACCTGACCCACTTGCAACATAATGGCTCCTTTCCTGCTTCAACCTCTGTCTCTGAGGTGACTTGAGTTTGCCTGAGGCAATGTGAGTGAATTTTAATAGCTTGTTTTGAAGTCCAGCCCTTAATACTCAGTGCTGTAACAAAATATTTGAGCCGCTGTTCCAACCAGTACCAGATATTTTCCATGAGATTAACTTCAGGTGATTTAGCGATACAGACGAGGTGGGATAGAGAGCCTCAGTTTTCGTCATTGCGTGGAAGCCTGTGAACACAGTTTTTGTCATCTTGTAAGGCGAAAGTGTCCACAGCACACTCATTACAAAGATGTAAGGGAGACAGAGATAGATAGACAGATAGACAGACACATACACAGAGAGAGAGAGAGAGAGAGAGAGAGGTGAGAGAGAGAGAGAGGTAGCAAACATGGTCGCTGAGAATGTTGTAATAAACATACTGGTTCATATTCAAGGTAACGTGGACGATACACCCAATCCCAAATTTCATAGTCACACCTGCAAATTTAAATAAACCATTCACACATCTCTTTTCCCACCTTGATACTTTTGGATATCTACCGTCCAGAATCTGAAATCTATTTTCTCGTCTCCAAAATACTGTTTGTTTTTACAAGCACCATCATCATTCTTAATGTACGTCCTAGTATCTTCCTGGTTTCTCATTACATCCTGCAATCACCTATGCTATCTCACACTTCTGAGTACCTCCTCGTCTTCCACCTTATCCATCCTACTTATTCTTTCAATCCTCCACAAAGTCCACAACTTAGAAGCCTCCAGCTTTACAGTGTCTTTCTTAACGTCGACGTTCCAGCACCGTACGGACGGACAGTCCATACCTTTTGTCAGTATTCTTCCATACTGCATATGGAAAAGTTTCATTTCCTACGAAATGACTCGTTTGTCATCGCTATCCTGCTTTTATTATCCGTGGTTCATTTGCAGTTACTTCCTAAATACTTAAAACCTCGTATGTGTTCCTGTACTTCTTCTTTCATTCCCTCCTAGAGCCATTAGTTTTATTTCATTGGTATTGTTATTCATTCCATACCCCTGTAGCATCAGTGACTTCCAATACTTTCTACAATTCCTTTTCCTCCTCTGCTACACCGACCATATCTGCAGAAGTTCACCCAATCTAACAAAACTTCACACAGAGTAACGCGCAGATTTCAGAGTCAATATGCAACAGTGTGGTAACTGAAGATAAAACACTCTTTAGTAAAGGAAACAGACTCTTTGTTTTATGTCTAGATAGTATTATGAATTCTTGAGGCGGAGATATCCCATATTGTTTCCACAACCGGCACGTGTATGTGGAGTCTTCAGAAAGTCCTTCTCGAATGAAACGAAAACCGTTGCGATTGTGCAAAAGTAGCCAGTCAGCAGCAGGAACGCAAATCTGCATTTAAATTCGTAACAGCGGCCGCCGTAAAGCTGGCGCCGACTAATGCGAGCGGGCGGGCGGCCGGCGCGCTGCTGCTGCTGCTGCTGCTTCTGCTTCTGCCTTAATGAAAGCCGCATTTCACTCTGATTTTTATGGGATCCGCGATATGCGGCGACCGTAAAAGCGGCTGGCCCGGGAGGCAGGCAGTTTGCACTCGGCCCGTGTTTCGGAATGGAAATCTGGGCTGCGAGCAGCGATTCTCGTGTCTTTTATTGCCCCTGCGGCAGCGCGAGCGGCCCGCGGCTGGTTAAGGTGCCACCGCTGACTCTGCTTGTGCCTTGTTCGATAAGCCCACGAGTTAGGAACCTCATTCGTTGCAAATCCATTATGCTGTATCTCACAGTAAACTAGTAACATAGCTTGAAACACGGGCCCTTTCGCGAGAGCAGTGATTCGTATCACACGCTAGCCAGCGCCAAGCGTAAGTCATTCCTTCTCAGAGAGTGCCAGTTGGAAAAAATGTTCAAATGTGTGTGGAATCTTATGGGACTTAACGGCAAAGGTCATTAGTCTCTCATCTTCCACACTACTTGACCTAAATTATCCTAAGGACAAACACACACACCCATGCCCGACGGAGGACTCGAACCTCCGCCGGGACCAGCCGCACAGTCCATGGCTGCTGCGCCTCAGACCGCTCGGCTAATGCCAGTTGGAAACAAGTTCCGTCTGCTAATGTAGTGTATCTGTCGGACGTTCTAGTTACTCGTGTGGGCCTTGGCCAGTGACAGCCAATCAGGTAACAGCCCATTAAAGTACGGAAGCCAGACGGTATGGTTTAGGCACAAAAGGGGGCTCTGCTTCCTGTTTTCGGCATTTTCACTCTGGATACTGCTCTTACAATGCTGTGCTCCAAACATACGTGCTAAATAATGCTTTCCTTTAATTAAGGTTTCCTTTCTTGTAGACTAGTCTTGGCCAGGAACGCCCCTTTTCCTGTGCTAGTCTGACTTTATGCCCTCGTTGATTCGTACGACATGGTTTACGTTGCTTCCACGGTAGCAGAATTCCTTAACTTCACCTCGGGCATGGGTGTGTTCATTGTTCTTTAGTGTATGTCTAGGGACCGATGACCTCAGTAGTTTGGTCCCTCAGGAATTCACACACATTTGAACATTTGAAGCTTCTCAGTATCCTCATTTCCGCTGAAAACTTCCGGCATACGAAGTTACCCTCATTCTGCCAACGGCCTTCTCAAAGAAGGCGGAGGAGAGCACAGGAGGGCACTCTGTTGCCCTTGAAGTGGGAAACTGCCCCTGGAGGAGGAAGAATCAGCAATGATCAACTACACGTGGCCAGTAATTTAAAAAGGCTGTCATGATGATCTCCGAAATGGCAAAATATTCTGTAACAGTCACCCATTCGGATCTTCAGAAGAGGACAGCAAAGGGAGGCGACCACGAGAGAAAGATTGAATAACCACCGATAAGATAACTTCTACGAAACGAGTCGTGCAATGTCAGAAGTTTGAACGTTATACGGAAGGTAGAAAATCTGAAAGGGGGAATATTAAGACTGAATCTAGATGTAGTGGTAGTCAGCAAAGTGAAGTGGAAAGAAGACAAGGATTTCGGGTAGAACGAGTATAGGGTAATATCAACAGCAGCAGAAAATGGTATAAAGGACAGACACACTTTCCGAACTCAGATACTAGATTGTAAGGCGTACGCAGGAGCGGAATAGACACAGATCACAATGTGGTAGTGATGAAGAGATCAGTCAGGAAGAATGAATGTAAAAAGAAATGGGATACGGAAGTAATAAAGAATGAAGACATCTGCTTGAAGTTCTCTGAGGCTGTAGATACTGCAGGAGCGAATACCTCAGTAGACAGGACAGTTGAAGAGGAATGGACATTCATAAAAAGGTAAATCACAAAAATTAGAAAGAAAAACAGAGGCGCAAAGAAATACTGTAGTAGATTGACGATGTTGTTGTTGTTGTGGTCTTCAGTCCTGAGACTGGTTTGATGCAGCTCTCCATGCTAATCTATCCTGTGCAAGCTCCTTCATCTCCCAGTACCTACTGCAACATACATCCTTCTGAATCTGCTTAGTGTATTCATCTATTGGTCTCCCTCTACGATTTTTACCCTCCACGCTGCCTTCCAATGCTAAATTTGTGATCCCTTGATGCCTCAGGACATGTCCTACCAACCGATCCCTTCTTCTAGTCAAGTTGTGTCACGAACTTCTCTTCTCCCCAATCCTATTCAATACCTACTTATTAGTTACGTGATCTACCCACCTAATCTTCAACATTTTTCTGTAGCACCACATTTCGAAAGCTTCTATTCTCTTCTTGTCCAAACTATTTATCGTCCATGTTTCACTTCCATACATGGCTACACTCCATACAAATACTTTCAGAAATGTCTTCCTGACACTTAAATCTATACTCGATGTTAACAAATTTCTCTTCTTCAGAAACGCTTTCCTTGCCATTGTCAGTCTACATTTTATATCCTCTCTACTTCGACCACCATCAGTTATTTTGCTCCCCAAATAGCAAAACTCCTTTATTACTTTAAGTGTCTCATTTCCTAATCCAATTCCCTCAGCGTCACCCGACTTAATTCGACTACATCCCATTATCCTCGTTTTGCTTTTGTTGATGCTCATCTTACATCCTCCTTTCAAGACACTGTCCATTCCGTTCAACTGCTCTTCCAAATCCTTTGCTGTCTCTAACAGAATTACAATGTCATCGGCGAACCTCAAAGTTTTTATTTCTTCTCCATGGATTTTAATACCTACTCCAAATTTTTCTTTTGTTTCCTTTACTGCTTGCTCAATATACAGATTGAATAACCTCGGGGAGAGGCTACAAACCTGTCTCACTCCCTTCCCAACCACTTCTTCCCTTTCATGCCCCTCGACTCTTATAACTGCCATCTGGTTTCTGTACAAATTGTAAATAGCCTTTCGCTCCCTGTATTTTACCCCTGCCACCTTTAGAATTTGAAATAGAGGATTCCAGTCAACATTGCCAAAAGCTTTCTTCAAGTCCACAAAGGCTAGAAACGTAGGTTTGCCTTTCCTTAATCTTCCTTCTAAGATAAGTCGTAAGGTCAGTATTGCCTCACGTGTTCCAACATTTCTACGGAATCCAAACTGATCATCCGCGAGGTCGGCTTCTACCAGTTTTTCCATTCGTCTGTAAATAATTCGCTTTAATTTTTTGCAGCTGTGACTTATTAAACTGATAGTTCGGAAATTTTCACATCTGTCAACACCTACTATCTTTGGGATTCGAATTATTATATTCTTCTTGAAGTCTGAGGTTATTTCGCACGTCTCGTACATCTTGCTCACCAGATGGTAGAGTTTCGTCAGGACTGGCTCTCCCAAGGCCGTCAGTAGTTCTAATGGAATGTTGTCTACTCCCGGGGCCTTATTTCGACTCAGGTCTTTCAGTGCTCTGTCAAACTCTTCACGCAGTATCGTATCTCCCATTTCATCTTCATATACATCCTCTTCCATTTCCGTAATATTGTCCTCAAGTACATCGCCCTTGTATATACCCTCTGTATACTCCTTCCACCTTTCTGCTTTCCCCTCTTCGCTTAGAACTGGGTTTCCATCTGAGCTCTTGATATTCATACAAGTGGCTCTCTTTTCTCCAAAGGCCTCTTTAATTTTCCTGTAGGCTGTATCTATCTTACCCCTAGTGAGATAAGCCTCTACATCCTTACATTTGTCCTCTAGCCATGCCTATTTATCCATTTTGCACTTCCTGTCGATCTCATTTTTGAGACGTTTGTATTCCTTTTTGCCTGCTTCATTTACTGCATTTTTATATTTTCTCCTTTCATCAATTAAATTCAATATTTCTTCTGTTACCCAAGGATTTCTACTAGCCCTCGTCTTTTTACCTACTTGATCCTCTGCTGCCTTCACTACTTCATCCCTCAGAGCTACCCATTCGTCTTCTACTGTATTTCTTTCCCCCATTCCTGTCAATTGTTCCCTTTTGCTCTCTCTGAAACTCTGTACAACCTCTGGTTTAGTCAGGTCCCATCAACTTAAATTCCCACCTTTTTGCAATTTCTTCAGTTTTAATCTACATTTCATAACCAATAGATTGTGGTCAGAGTCCACATCTGCCCCTGGAAATCTCCTACAATTTAAAACCTGGTTCCTAAATCTCTGTCTTTCCATTATATAATCTATCTGATACCTTTTAGTATCTCCAGGATTCTTCCATGTATACAGCCTTCTTTCATGATTCTTGAACCAAGTTTTAGCTATGATTAAGTTATGCTCTGTGTAAAATTCTGCCAGAAGGCTCCTCTTTCATTTGTTAGCCCCAATCCATATTCACCTACCATGTTTCCTTCTCTCCCTTTTCCTACTGTCGAATTACAGTCACCCATGACTATTAAGTTTTTGTCTCCCTTCACTACCTGAATAATTTCTTTTATCTCATCATACATTTCTTCAATTTCTTCTTCATCTGCAGAGCTAGTTGGCATATATACTTGTACTACTGTAGTAGGCATGGGCTTCGTGTCTATCTTGGCCACAATTATGCGTTCACTATGCTGTTTGTAGTAGCTTACCCGCATTCCTATTTTTTTTATTCATTATTAAACCTACTCTTGCATTACCCCTATTTGATTTTGTATTTATAACCCTTGTCTTGTTCCTCCTGCCACCGAACTTCACTAATTCCCACTATATCTAACTTTAACCTATCCATTTCCCTTTTTAAATTTTCTAACCTACCTGCCCGACTAAGGAATCTGACATTCCACGCTCCGATCCGTAGAATGCCAGTTTCCTTTCTCCTGATAACGACGTCCTCCTGAGTAGTCCCCGCCCGGAGATCCGAATGGGGGACTATGTTACCTCCGGAATATTTTACCCAAGAGGACGCCATCATCATTTAACCATACAGTAAAGCTGCACGCCATCGGGAAAAATTAAGGCTGTAGTTTCCCCTTGCTTTCAGCCGTTCGCAGTACGGTTAGTGTTACAAGGCCAGATCAGTCAATCATCCAGACTGTTGCCCCTGCAACTACTGGAAAGGCTACTGCCCCTCTCCAGGAACCACACGTTTGTCTGGCCTCTCAACAGATACCCCTCCGTTGTGGTTGCACCTACGGTACGGCTATTTGTATCGTTGAGGCACGCAAGCCTCCCCACCAACGGCAAGGTCATGGTTCATGGGGTACAAGATTGATGATAAGAGTAAGTAAAACACGTTAATGGTATTTCATGAGTACAGAAAAATGAATCGCTGAAGAAATAACTAGGTAGTACAGTGTAGCTAAGACGAAATGGCTGCATGAAAACGTGAAGAAATCGAAAAAAATGAACGTCGAAAAGACTGACTCAGTAATAAGAGAATCAAAACAGCCATCCGTGAAATTAAAAGCAAGGGTCGTAACATTATCAGTGCGATGGGAATTCCAATGTTAAATGCAGAGGAGAGAGCGGATAGGTGGAAAGAGCACGTTGAAAGCATCTGTGAGGCGGAAGATTTTTCTGGTGTGATAGAAGGAGAAACAGGAATGACTTAGAGGAGGTAGGGGATCCAGCATTAGAATCAGAATTTAGGAAAGCTTTGGAGGACTTAAAATCAAATAAGGTGGAAGGGACAGATAACATTCTGTCACAATTTCTGAAGTCACTGGGGGCAGCGGCAACAAAACGACTACTCACGTTGGTGTGTAGAATATAAGAGCCGGGCGATATTTCATCTGACTTTCGGAAAAATATCATCCACACAATATAATCACTTCACTCCTGAGATTACACGAGTGGCGGCTATGTGTCGTATTGCAGTCACTGCCGAGTATGATGCTTATATGATCCCATCACTTCCACATCCATCCTTATCGGAACGTCACTGGCGTAGCATCCATATGTGTGTTGTACTTGATGCAAGGTAATGAGGAAATAGCGAGAAGGCAACAGGAAAACGATACCTGAAACTTTGCAGCATTTGCCTGTGCACGGCATTCCGTACACAGCACCGAGAAAATGACAGGCAAACAGCCTGCACTAGTTGTTTGTAACTGCACAATATCCATCTGGGCGCTGTACTCCATACATGGCAGCAATAAGAGACAGACAAACAATCTTCTCTCGCTGCCCAAAGTTCGGCTTTGCCCTACAAGCTCAGCGGTTGTTGCTACATGACCCTCTGCACCTTGGCTGGCTGCTACCTAATGCGCTCTACCCGACCACGGGTTCCCTTCCACGTTGCCACAAGGACTAGTGACGGAAGCCACACAAAGCTCGCCGCTGCACTTCGTCCTAGACCAGAGATTGCACGAAATTACAGGCCTCTCTGATATCGATTGCCAGAGACTTACAAGGCACGGTTCAGCTGCTTTGATGTGACTTTCCACAAGCTCCTCTCTTGCGCTGCCCGCTGTATCTGAGAGTACTTGGACATTTCGTCCGCAATTATTTGGTAGGACGTATTTCAATTTTTGTCTTCTCCTACAGTTTTAACCCTATACTACTAATTTTAGAAACATGGAGATTATTCCCTGATTTCATAAAGCTTCTCGTATCATCCTGTCCCTTTGTATTCCTTATCTTCCTGTCTTCGTTGAATTTGTTCAGATCCTCCATTCTTCTTATCTTAACGATCCACACAATTTTCTACATTCTTCTTTAGCAACAGAATCCTTCGATTCTCTTCTCTTCTACTTTTTCCCTACCGTACAATGCTGTGCTCCAAATGTACATTCTCACATTATTACTTCTTCAAATTGAGGCCTATGTTTGACACTAATAGACTTTTCTTGGCCAGGAATATCCTTTTTGCCAATGAAAATCTGCTTTTTATGTTCTCCTTTCTCTATCCGTCATGGGTTATTTTGCTTCCTAGATATCAGAATATCTTAGGTTCGTCAGCTTCGTGACCACGAATCCTGATGTTAAGATTCTCGCTGTTCCTGTTTCTACTACTTCTCATTACTTTCGTCTTTCTTCGATTTACTCTTAGTCCATACTCTGTGCTCAACGGAATGTTCATTCCATTTAACAGATCCTGTAATTCTTCTTCACTTTCACCAAGGACAGCAGTGTTATCAGCAAAATTTATCATTCATATCCTTTCACCTTGAATTTTAATCACACTCTTGTACCTTTCTTATATTTCTATAATTCCTTAATAGACGTATAGACTGCATCTCTGTCTTACACCATTTTCAATCCGAGCGTTCTTGTTCGTCCACTGCCAGTCTTCCCTCCTGGCCCTTGTACATATTGTGAATCACCCGTCACTCCCTATAGCTTAGGCCTATTTTTCTCAGAATTTCGAACATCTTGCTCTGTTACACGTTGTCGGACCCTTTTACCAGTTCGACAACTCTTATGCACGTGTCTTAATTTTTCTTTAGTCTTGCTTGCTTTATCAACCGCAACGTCAGAATTGCTTCTCTGGTGGCTTTATCTTTCGTAACCCAAACTGATCATCTAACACGTCCTCAATTTTCTTTTCAGTTCTTCTGTATATTATTCTTGTCAGAAACTTGGATGCATGAGCAGTTAAGCTGACTGTCCGATAACTCTCGCACTTGTTTTCGCACTTGTCTGCAGAATTGTGTGGATAATATTGTTTCTAAAGTCAGATGGTAAATCGTCAGACACACATTTTACACACCAACGTGAATAGTTGTTTTGTTAAGCTTCCCCCCAATGATTTTAGAAATTGTAATGGAACGTTGTTTATCCCTCCGCCACGCGGGATTAGCCTAGCGGTCAAAGCCGCTGCAGTCGTGGACTGTAGGGCTGATCCCTTCCAGTCCTCCCTCGGGCATGGGTGTGTGTGTTTATCCTTAGGATAATTTAGGTTAAGTAGTGTGTAAACTTAGAGACTGATGACCTTGGCAGTTAAGTCCCATAAGATTTCACACACATTTGAAATTTTTTTATCCCTCCTCCCTTATTTATGTATATGGGATACTAAGATACGTATTTATGTTATACATATTTGCTACTGTTAATTATCTTGTACCCTTTATTCCACAGTTTTAATCTGATAATGAAATTTTGAAACGCGTAACGATTGTTGTACAACATCTGAATGATCGTCTGTCTCTACCACAGGCATACTTCTCCATCTAGTAATGGAAATTACAATTACCCATCCATAACTGTGGGTTCCTTGATTGTTCTGGGAGACGGTTCATTTGCATTACAACATACCAAATATTAATTCGCCTTATTACATAAATGAATAAAAAGATTTACTTAAAATGAAACTATCCTTTGCCACGGGAGTGCTTCGGAATGTGCAACTATCACTGACTTTTAAAGCACCACTCAAAGCACTACTTAAAAAACTGTTCTCTTGAAGAACAACATTCATCATTTACGAAAGTACATTGCCGTCTTGAACTTCACTAACACTTGTCCTGCTCGATGATGTAGATAGCTTCAGCTGAGGTCACGATCAGGACAGAGCACTCCTATGCACGACTTGATATTGACCTCCGTGCGAGGGTGCTGTTATGCTGAGAGAGGGGGCGTGATTTCTTCAGCCTCTCCTATCTGTCACTGCGAATTGCAGCGTTACTTCGCTACTGTCTGTGGTACCAATGTGCTTACTGGTGTTGGTGTGGCACCGCGATTTCTCGACGATACCACACATATTTTTTTCAGAATTTCGAAAATCTTGCACCGTTTTATACTGTCGAACGCTTTTTCCTGGTCGACAAAACCTATGGACATGTCTTAATTTTTTTTCTGTCTTGCTTCAGTTATACAGTGAAAAGTCAGAACTGCTTCTCTGGTACCTTTGCCTTTGTTAAAAGAAAACTGGTGGTCATCGAACATATCCTCAATTTTCTTTTCCATTCTTTTGCATAACCTCATTCTCAGCAACTAGGCTGCATGGGCAATTAAGCTGTTTGTGATATAGTTGTCGTGCTTGCCAATTCTTACTTTCTTCAGAACTTTTTGGATGATATTGTTTTCTGAAATTCTCGTCCGTCGTCTGCAGACCAACTTCAATAGTCGTGTGCTTGACGCTTCCCCCAAACGATTTTTGAAATTCAGATGGATATTATCCATCGCTTCTGCCTTATTTGATTCCTAGTCTTACAAAACCCTTTTAAATTCTGACTCTAATATTAATTCGCCTCTGTCTTCCATATCGACTCCAATTTCTTTTTCTGTCACCTCACAGACAAGAACTTACCCTCTTGGACTCCTTGAATATAGTCTTCTCACGTAACTTCTCTCTCTTCTGTGTTCACCAGTGGAATTGTAATCGTACTCTTAACGATGCCGTCCTCGCTTATAATTTCGCCAAAAGCTGTTTGACTTTTGAATATCCTGAGTCAGTCCTTCCCACGATCATTTACTTTTTGATTTTTTTACATTTTTTCTGTAACCGTTTCTGTTCGGCTAAGTGAATTATATTTTCCTATTCCTTCAACATTTTTGTACTTCCTTCAGTGGAAGCATTACTTCTGTTACCCAGGTTTCTTCGTAGTTACCTTCCAACTAATTACGTTTGTCTCTACAGCATATGTGATTGCTCTTTTTAGAGGTGTCAATTCCTCTTGAACTTAACTACCTACTGTGGTATTGTTCATCGTAGTATCCCTGCCATCTGCAGACTTTAAATCCGTCTCATCATTCCTCAGTTCTTCAGTATATTACCTCTTTCCACAGTTATTCTTCTGGAAGAATCTCTTAAATCTGTCTAGTCTTCGTCATTACTAAATTGTGATCTAGTGTACATCTGCTCCTGGGTACGTCTTACAATCCAATGTCTCTATCTAACCATGATGTAATCTAGCTGTAACCTTCCCGTGTCTCTGGGCCTTCTTCAAGTATACTTCCTCCTTTTGTGACAATTGAACAAGGTTTTAGTCACGCTGTTACTAGTTGAAGATTATAGTAGAACACAATTAGTCTTTCTCCTCTTTCAGTCTTTCCACCAAGACCCTAATCTCCCGCAAATCTTTCTTCTATTGTTTCCCCAATTACCGCATCACAATCCCCTATTACTATCAGAGTTTCATCTTCTTGTACATAGTGAATTATCCGTAAGTATCACTATATATTTTCTTACCTCTGCATCTTCTGCTTGCGACGTCGGCATGTATACGTGAGCTATTGCTGTCGGTGTCGGTATTCTGACGAAATTGATGACAACAACCTTTATCATTGAACTGTTCACAGTAACTCACTCTCTGATATAACTACGTATTCACAATTAATTCCACACCCGTTAGCTACATCATTTTCTGTTGATGGTGATACGAGTATGATCCTGTATTCGTATGACTCCCCACTCTATTTTGACTGACTTGACTTTTCATACTTTCTAGCCTCCCTATCACATTCAGACTTGTGACATTCCACTTTCCGACGCGTGGAATGTTATCCTTCCGATGGTTATTCACTGTTTTTCTCTTCATCATCTCCCCGTTGCCCCTAGTCCCCTCCCATAGGTCTGAATGGTGGACCAATCCGGAATCTTCTCCTAATGGAGAAATCATCATGACTGTTCAACTACAGGACACAAGTCCTGTGGATGCACCTTATGTGTTTTAATGCAGTGGTTTCCATTATTTTCTGCATCCTCAGACCGTCGAACATTGCTGATTCTTACGCCTTTTAGGGGCAGTTTCCTACACCAAGGGCAGGAGAGTGCCCTGAACCTCTGTCCGTTCCTCATTCCTCTTTCACAAGTCCATTGCTGGAAGGAGGTTGACTTCTTATGTAGAGAGCCTTCGGTAACCCTTGCTGACGAACGAAGCGAGAAGGGAGTTCCTAAGCAACAAGATACACTATTCGAGACCAATGAAAGCGGTATTACCTTGCATATCATAAAACGCCCAAAGGACTAAGCGGAAGGACTTGACCTTAGAGCAGGGGAGCATTGACCTTTTATTGTTCACTACATTTATTAAAGTCAATGAACAGAAATAACAACTGTGATAAACGTCAAGTGAGAACTTACGTACATGAAGCCCATCAGCTTGCGTTCAGTACCCAAGCAAATATAACAACTCTACAAATGAGAAGGACAATACCTTTAAAAAAAGGTAACTTTACTCATTCACTGTGAATAACTGTATTTTGTATTAACAAAGAGTGAAGAAATACATTTATCCCAGTCAGAGAACATTTATACATAAAGCCCATCAGTTTGCTTTAGGTACTAACAAATGTACAACAACTTTGCAAATGAGCCAGGTAATATTTTTTTATAGAAAACAGAAAATACAGCACGCCCAAAGGGCTATCGTAAGTTCACATGCAGATAGTTTTAGAACCTTTCCCAAATATATTCATTTAAAATTAAGAGTAACATTACACACGGACTCGCAACTGCACAGGCAATAGCCTACATCAGAGACTTCTCTTACAAATGGTTCCCAGCTCCCGGCATCTGCCAAGGGCGGACATGAACGTCATTCGGAGCGGCCAACACGGACCACATCTGGTTGTGCCATTCGGACCCGATTTATCGGCCCGACCGAGAGCGCGGAGTACAGTACTAGGTACGTCCGACTTCACTTCCCGGGTGCTCCTCCCCTCAAAAGGTTAATTCAGGGGCTTGTTATTGGGTGCACCAGGATCTCAACGGAATATTCAATTCCGTCAGATTCAAGAACAAGCAAGCACCCGAAGGTGTAGCCCAGACTTACCACCTAGGCACAGATGTAGAACAACACAATTATAGTACAACACATCGCGTGTGCTGACGCAGCAACAACACGATACGATCAAATGCCTCAAACAGTGCTGTGTTAATAAAACCAAAATTACGGCTTGCTATAGGTGGGAAGTCTTTCGAGATCCAAAGTCTCATCTACCTATAGCAAACTATACAGCTGATGTATATAATACTGCTTGAAACCGGGTTGGTAGGTAACCAGAGAGCGCGCAGGATAAGTTTAAGGTTGTGGATGGGGCCGTGAACAGTTACTGTGAGTTACAATCAAACACACAACTTTATTTTTCTAAGAACCACTTATTTAGACGTTAGCTTAAGGATCACAACTAAGTAAACAGTGTGGCTGAAAACCTAGTTAAAGAAGAATTAAGATGCTCCTGGGCTGAAGGCCCAAAACCACACAGCAAACACAAGAACAGCTGAAGGCTTGGCTTAGAAACCGCAGCAACTAAAAATAGAAGAAATTTTTTTTTCTTAAATAACATGCAATGAAAATAATTAACGGCTGAAGGCCTACACTATACGCCTGAAGCACTACTATAATTAAGGTACATTAATAAACAATTATTTCTAAACAAGAAAATTCCCTTTTAAACTTACAACAGAACGGCCGAAGCCTGATTAACTTATTGCACAGCTGAAGGCCACAGACAAATCTGAAACAACGGCTGAAGGCCTGAACTTCAAGTCAGATAAATAATTTAGAATCAAACCATTGCTTCTTATTAAAAATTTTCCTTTAGAGAATACACACAGCTGACGGCCTTATTAAAGGGTTCACGCAAATCTTTGGCTGAAGACCACACATAACACGTGGAACAACTAACGGGTTAGGGCCTGGATCACAAACAATTTCAGATAGAACCTATTTTAAGGAAAAATTTTTTCTTTATGAAATAAAATCAACCTTTAAAATTTTAATTTAATACAGCTGAACGCCTTTATGTAAAATTATAAGAATTGAATTAATAGACGGCCGAAGGCCTTGCACAACAACTAAAATGGAAATCACAATTTAAAACAAACAGAACAAGTGGTACTCAGAAATATTCTGGCCTGGGAAGGTAGCTCAAACGTAAGGTGAGGTGAAGCAGGCAGCCAAGAGTTAAAGTTACATAATCGGATGGCAACCCAAACTAGGGACCGCCCAAGGACCGACCAACAATGTAACCAATTCACTTCCGTCTGACCAACGGCACAACGATGGAGAATATCGACCGAGGACGAGAATATGAACAGCACTACGCCTCCAGAAATTGGCACCTAAAAACAGCCAGGGGAACAATAACCACTCTAAGTAAATATGAACCCAACAACTTAAAAGGCTGTTGAACTATACACCGTGCTGGATAGCAACAACACGAAGAGGAAAAGGCGCACTGCCTGCAAACTACGCTAACGACCGGGGCAGGTAACTGGAGCGTTAACGGCCACAGGGCAGAAAATACCGCTTGTGTCCTTCACTGACGAGTAACAGTTAATTTAATAATTAATCACAACATGGGAAGACGGCTGCAAGATTTCGCCAGCTCCAACACATCATACGTTGCTTCTGGACTGAAAGGCCAAGGGGGCAACAACTTGTCGCTCTCGCAGCTAGCGCCCCACAATCCGACAGGACGTGCACGCCGCCAGCGGTCCCGGCCTGCTCTAGCGCCACAGAGACTTGCTCGCTGCTCTGTCCCAACCGACCAACTGCACCCAACACGCAGACAGCGTTACAATAACTGGACAGTCAAAACCACAAGCTACACACGGTTCCGCAGAAACACGTCCACAAAAAACTCGAACAATACTGATACCACTCACTGGGGAACAACCAGGACGAATCACAAGTGGACACACACAGAGAACCCAGAAGCGGTCGGCGACCAAATACACATCGTTCGATGAGACGACCGACCGAACGACCAACCAAGGTCGTCCCCACTCAAGTCATGTGTGTCGGCAACGATCGGGCGAGTCATGGCTGTCCGGACTCCTCTGCTGCTCCGTCCCGACTCCTTCGGACGCACGACGACCCGGAGACAGTGGCTCGGACCCAACCATGCAGAGGGAACACTTGCCCATTGGCCATCCGACATCCATGCACAAGGAAGGAACCGACCCTAGTCCTACAAGATGATCAATTGAAGGGGCCCAGAAGCGATCGGAAGACCAAATACACGTCGACCGATGAGGCGACCGACCGAACGACCAGCCAACGGTCGTCGCCGCTTAAGTCTCCTTCTGTCGGAGAGTGCATGCGTTTGTGTTCCCAGCGGTCGGGCAAGTACTGGCTGTCCAACCTCACGGGAGCTGCATCGCGACGGAACTCACCGCACACCACGACTCGGAAATACTACCGGTCGCTCCAAAGATAGTGCGACAATGCTCTTATCGATAGCACTGCTGCTGCCATTCACGGGCAGGCAGGGCAGCAACTTAGTAACGCCAGTAAACCGATAAGAAACTGGACGGTGGTACCGCAAAGACAAAATGTCAAGTAATAAACGGCACGAACACGAGTCGCGCACGGCTCATGACTGTAGACCGCCAGCAGTGCCTGATCATTCAGATTTTTATGCTTGTCTGATTTGCCTCGAAAAATGCAGACACTGCACTAACCTTCGCATAAATATTTCACCCATTCCGCAGAGGGCCATAGACACGGCTTCACAGGTAGATGCCGTGTTTCTTGACTTCCGCAAGGCGTTCGATACAGTTCCCCACAGTCGTTTAATGAACAAAGTAAGAGCATATGGACTATCAGACCAATTGTGTGATTGGATTGAAGAGTTCCTAGATAATAGAACGCAGCATGTCATTCTCAATGGAGAGAAGTCTTCCGAAGTAAGAGTGATTTCAGGTGTGCCGCAGGGGAGTGTCGTAGAACCGTTGCTATTCACAATATACATAAACGACCTTGTGGATGACATCGGAGGTTCACTGACGCTTTTTGCAGATGATGCTGTGGTACATCGAGAGTTTGTAACAATGGAAAATTGTACTGAAATGCAGGAGGATCTGCAGCGAATTGACGCATGGTGCAGGGAATGGCAACTGAATCTCAATGTAGACACGTGTAATGTGCTGCGAATACATAGAAAGAAAGATCCGTTATTATTTAGCTACAATATAGCAGGTCAGCAACTGGAAGTAGTTAATTCCATAAATTATCTGGGTGTACGAATTAGGAGTGATTTAAAATGGAATGATCATATAAAGTTTATAGTCGGTAAAGTAGATGCCAGACAGATTCGTTGGAAGAATCCTAACGAGATGCAATCCGAAAACAAAGGAAGTAGGTTACAGTACGCTTGTTCGCCCACTGCTTGAATACTGCTCAGCAGTGTAGGTTCCGTACCAGATAGGGTTGATAGAAGAGATAGAGAAGATCCAACGGAGAGCAGCACGCTTCGTTACAGGATCATTTAGTAATCGCGATAGCGTTACGGAGATGATAGATAAACTCCAGTGGAAGACTCTGCAGGAGAGACGCTCAGTAGCTCGGTACGGGCTTTTGTTAAAGTTTCGAGAACATACCTTCACCGAAGAGTGAAGCAGTATATTGCTCCCTCCTACGTATATCTCGCGAAGAGACCATGAGGATAAAATCAGAGAGATTAGAGCCCACACACAGGCATATCGACAATCCTTCTTTCCACGAACAATACGAGACTGGAATAGAAGGGAGAACCGATAGAGGTACTCAAGGTACCCTCCGCCACACACCGTCAGGTGGTTTGCGGAGTATGGATGTAGATGTAGATGTACCTTACTCTATGTGCTCTACAGCTAAGAGAGCCAACAAGATCGAAGCGTAATTTATTCCACAATATTGTAAACCTGTGCATTATTTACTAAATGACCGTCGAACCACTTATGTTCTAAAACTTGGCCACCTGCTCCTCACAAATCGTTACTCCCAGACGAGCTGAGTAAGTTTGTGCGAGGCAGTGGGACGTCAGCCAGTAGTCGGTAAGCTGACGTAATCCGGCAGCCGCGAGCGCCTCCCGGCGCGTCGCTTTGTTTTGAGCTCGCACGTCAGCGCCCGCCGAGACTTGGGCGCCCGTCTGCGGAGCTCTCGTAGCGCCGCGCCGCCTTAGCTGATTAACTGCGGGCACAATGCAAGAACCGCTAACGCCCAACTGATCTAAGCTGACTTTAATGTGCGTGGGGAAACGGCGCATTAACTTGCGACCGGCGCCTGTCGTCTAAATTAAATTCCGCTCCGGCAAATCCGGCCGGCGTGAGCCCGCGCTGCTTCTCGGACGGAAACAAAAACTAGCGGCCACGTCTTGGGGGGCTTTTCAAATTACCGCCGCCGCTCTCCTCGGAATACTAAGGAGATTCGAATTAAAATAAATACACGCACAGAGTTGGCCGCGGAACTTGCTGCGGCGTTTTGCGTCCGTTTTGTTGCTTGGGATTAAGTATCCAGTAACAGCGGCAAATCACGGTATCGAAACTTTAAGGAACTCGTTCGTAATATTAGCCTGTTGACACACATGCTGAGGTCAAAGAATAAGAATGGACAAGTTGGTTCAAATGGCTCTGAGCACTATGGGACTCAACGTCTGTGGTCATCAGTCCCCTAGAACTTCGAACAGCTTAAACCTAACTAACCTAAGGACATCACACACATCCATGCCCGAGGCATGATTCGAACCTGCGACCGTAGCAGTCGCGCGGTTCCAGACAGAGCGCCTAGAACCGCTCTGCCACCGCGGCCGGCGCGGGACAAGTAGCAGTGCTGTTACCAATATCTTACATGACGAAAGACTACTGATGTTCTGTTTCTTAACTTCTAGTGATGACCGGTATCCAAGGGACGTGCAATAAGTAACGAAACACATACTTTTCCTGAAAGCAGGGTCGTTTTATTGAGGATTTCAGTAGACCACATTATTCCTCACTCTTTAGGCTAAACATTTCTGTTTTTCAACATATTCGCCGTTCAGTGCGACGGCTTTTACGTCACCTTACGTGGAAGGCGTGTATGCCCGCTCGCCGTCGGAGCCAACGCGTTGCTACGTCAATAACCTTCCCACTATACACGTACTGCTACTTTGAAAACTGTGTTCTATTGGGAACTTAATTTCGCCAAGACAGTCACATTTGTCTGCACTACAACACTACAGTGGGACCGATGACCTCAGTAGTTTGGTCCCTTAGGAATTCACACAACACTGAATTGATCACAAGTGGCACACTTCCCTTTAAGCGTCATACCTGAAAGCACAACACAGTTAACAACACTGGACTTCTTGCCATGTTGCGTTGCCTGGATGCATGAAACCAGGCACTGTTCGCTGCTCCAGGGGGGAGCATTGCTGATAGCAGACCGTCGCCAGCCCTGACTTTAAGTCTGCTGGAGTGGCTCGCTGCTTTGCTCCAGGACTTCTTGCTTCGTCATGTCCATCCAGCTGCACTGTTTATTTATTTAATTATTGCACTCCATTTTAGCCTGTTACCAGTAGTACAAACGCAGGCTGTATTGGTTCTTACAGGAATTCTACAGTACACATTAAGACCCAATTTTATCCTACACTGGATAAACAGATCGAAGTCTGAAGGTGCGAGATCCGGGCAAGTTGGTTGGGTGAGTAAGAACAGTTCAGTGAAGCTCTGTGGGCTACTTTCAGGTACGCAGACTCTCTGAGGCTTGGGTTGCCATGTTGAACAAGAAGTTCATTTGCATTTTTCTGGCAACCAACACGTTGAAGTCTTCTTTGCAATTTCCTGAGGGTAGCCCAAACGTTTCAGGGTTGATCATTCCTTAGTGAGGGAGGACATCAAACAGTGTAACTCCTTCAGAGTCCCAGAACACAACAGCTATGACTTTACTGGTTATGGATGCAACATTGAAATTTTTCTTCGGAGAAGAGGTGGTGTGGCACAATGCCATGGATTGGAATTTTGTTTGCGGTTCGAAGTTATGAACCCATGTTTCAGCGCTTGTGACAATGTTTGATGACAAAGTTATGAGCAGCCTCGTAGCGCACAAGAAATTCCGCACATATGGTTCCCGTTGCTCTTTACTGTGAAATGGTAGTTAAATGGACACCCTATCCGCAAACAGGCGTTGATATACTTCATTGGGGACATGTTGAAAATGTGTAACCCGACCGGGACTCGAACTCGGGATCTCCTGCTTACATGGCGGACGCTCTATCCATCTGAGCTACCGAGGGCACAGACGGTAGTGCGCCTGCAGGAACTTATCCCTTGCACGCTCCCCGTGAGACCCCCATTCCCAACATGTCCACACCACTACATTTGTAGTGTGCGTAATAGATGTTTGCCCATACACTTATTATTCGTGGCAGATTAATCTACCAAGTCCATTGAGGAAGCTCAGATGGATAGAGTGTCTGCCATGTAAGCAGGAGATCCCGGGTTCGAGTCCTGGTCGGGGTACACATTTTCAACATGTCCTAATGAAGTACATCAACGCCTGTTTGCAGCTATGGTGTCCATTTAATTATCATTTCATTTCTAGCAAAGCTGCATGGTCATCAACGGTAACTTCTTTCGGCAACAGATACTACCGTCATTTATAGCTCTTTACTGTCTTCTGTTAGGAGGCGACGGACCCAGATGCCATACATCTTTGAGCACTTCAACTGGTGGCCGACTGTGTCCGCTCTACCAACAGAGACGTCCAGTTGAGAAGCGAGGTATCTGATTGCGATCCGTCGATCACCTCGATTGAGAGCGTCTACACATTTAACACTGCCGGAGTCCCAGCTGTGTGTGGCCGGAAGGCCAGTTTTGCGCGATCTTGTTGCGATGATGGCAGACGCCTCACCCAGTGACACGCCTTCCTTTTGTTCTCTGTTCTGCAGACACCTATGATTAAAAAAAAGAAAAAAGAAATCAACGACAGCTCTCTGCTTGGGAGGCACTCCGGTGACAGATGCCATTTTTAACGGTACCTATAATCCCGCCATCCCCGTGACTTCATGAAACTATGGGGGGGGGGGGGGGGGAGGGGCTGAAGCGAGAATATTCCACCGTGTCCCACAGAAAATTTAGCATTTCTTCAACTGAAAAAATGGTTGCGTTACTTATTGAGGGCCCCTCGTAAAAACACCACTACATCAATATTTCACGACCGAAACTCTTAGGATTTGGTATAAAATTTATTCCACTAACTATGCCGATTCATGTCAGATTCATAAAGATTCATCCCCATCTGTTAATAAAGTGTCGAGAAAAGTACAAGGTGGGGATAGATTGAAGTGCCTCGCAAGACCTATGCATACCCGGTCTGGCAACAAGGTTAAGAGCACTTTTGTTGCTGTGTGCATCAGTGCAGAAGCATGACATTGCTTGGATTCCTGTCGTACCTCGTGGTCCAGCGGTAAAGCACGGGTCTGGAAAGGGAGAAGTTGCGGAATCGAATATCTGTGAGACCACGAGATTTTCAGTCTGCCTTTAACGTAGCCTATATCTACCAACGATCTTGGAAGTAACCCGAAACACACGTGTTTCGTTGAAATATAGGTCACCTTCCGTTTTCCCCTCCCGGTAATCCAAGTTCGAAAGATGGTTGTTTGGAGTAAACAATTAACTCTGAAACTCGAATTTCTACGACTGTCAAAATAGTAAAAAAAACGGATTAACATATACGTGCAACAGCAAATTATCGAACAACTTTAAAACGTTACTGGAAAAAAAATGTAGATACCTTCACTACAGACAGCAGTAACAGTTTATTCAAAGTTCTCATATTTCCATCTACACGTCAGAACATCTATTGATAAAGGTGATAAAGCCGAAATAAGATTATATACTGAAATAAAATATCAAGCATCTTACTGCGTACCAAATCTCTGCACAATGTCCTCCTGGGATATAGTATATACTGCAGGGGCCATAATAAAGAACGAATAGTCATTAACAACTACATATTGTAGAAATCATTAATCTTATATCATACTGAATAGAGATGTGTACAATTACAAAGGTGTACAATTATAAATGGCGCAGATATATGCCTTCTCTTGATACTAAAATGAATTGTCTTAAATTCTCCCTTCCATTAATTGTTCCCTTGACACAAGACACTAAACTACAGGAGTTCAGTTCCGTCATTCTCGATTTGGACTTTTGTGCACTACAAAATGTTGCATTATGCTTGAGGAATAGCGTACTCTACTAGAAATGTGCGTCACTCATTTATTATTTACTCTTGTTTCCAGTATATACCGTTCAGAACCAGCAATTTTGAAAATGCATTATGCTGAAGTTTAAAACAGAGTCCATGTTCTCCACCTATTTGCATAAATATATGCAGATATAAAATTGTTGTTGTTGTTGTGGTCTTCAGTTCAGAGACTGGTCTGATGCAGCTATCCATGCAACTCTATCCTTCATCTCCCATTACCTACTCCAACCTACATCCTTCTGAATCTGTTTAGTCCATTCATCTCTTGGTCTCTACGATTTTTACCCTCCACGCTGCCCTCCAATACTCAATTGCCGATCCCTTGATGCCTCATGTCCTGCTAACCGATCCCATCTTCTAGTCAAGTTGTGCGACAAATTTCTCTTGTCCCCAGTTCTATTCAATAACTCCTCATTCTATTCAATAACTCTTCCTCTACCTATCTAATTTTCAGAATTCTTCTGTAGCACCACATTTCGAAAGCTTCTATTCTCTTCTTGTCTAAACTATTTATCGTCCACGTTTCACTTCCATACTTGGCTACACTCCATACAAATACTTTCAGAAACGAGTTCCTGACGCTCAAATCTGTACTCGATGTTAACAAAATTTCTCTTCTTCAGAAACGCTTTTCTTGCCATTGCCAGTCTACATTTTATATCCTCTCTACTTCGACCATCTTCAGTTACTTTGCTGCCCTAATAGCAAAACTCATTTACTACTTTAAGCGTCTCATTTCCTAATCTAATTCCCTCAGCATCACCCGATTTAATTCGACTACATTCCATTGTCCTCGTTTTGCTTTTGCTGATGTTCATCATATATCTTACTTTCAAGACACTGTCCATTCTGTTCAGCTGCTCTTCCCGGTCCTGTGCTGTCACTGAGAGAATTACAATATAAAATTAGTAAGCTGTAATGGATAGTTCTCTCGCATGATATTCCATACCAACAATTGCAAAAAAAATTGACCAGTTCAATGTGCAGACATTAATAACAACTGTAAAAAGTCATTCACATACCGTCTACAAACTAGTCATTCACATACCATCTACAAACTAGTGACTTACTGAACTACAACACGCACACACACACACACACACACACACACACACACACACAAACACACACACACACAAAAACACACACAATCACACATCACACTTAATAAGAGAGCTGTGTTTCCATTTTCTTGTTTTGGTCGCATAGATACTTCAAGACAAATTTCATACATTCTTAGCTATAAAATTTAACTGTTTCGTACAGATACCAATACACTATAAATATTTACACATAAAAAAGGAAAAATGAGAGAGAAATGTAAAAATAGCTCCTAGATTTTATTGACACTGATTGATACTGAATATGCTTTTTCATTATCTTTATGGTGATATTAGCCTTTTATACTGTCAGAGTCTGGATACACTAGGAGATAATATCTCCATTCCACCATATTTTGAATCGCTCGTTTAAATGCTTCTCTTTTGGCCCACGGGATGGATTACAGCGTATGGCAGCATGGCTTGTCGGGAGCTACTGACCCATGATACCGATAACCTTATATTACTCCTGGTTCTCTCAGAAAAAAGGTGGTACATGTTGTAGGGGTGTCGAGCGGAGATAACTTTACGTTGCCGGGATGGTGCTGTGGAACTTTTAGAGCACCATTAGGCGCTGATAAACAGGATTAGCAAGTTATTTTGGATTCATTCTGTATATCCTTGTCAGCCTATGCTCATGCTTCATGTCAGTTACACACAGGAACTCTTCTGGAATGAGATTTTCACTCTGCAGCGGAGTGTGCGCAGATATGAAACTTCCTAGCAGATTAAAACTGTGTGCCGGACCGATACTCGAACTCGGAACCTTTGCCTTTCGCGGGCAAGTGCTCTACAATCTGAGCTACCCAAGCACGACTCGTGACTCGTCTGCCAGTATCTCGTCTCCTACCTTCCAAACTTCACTCTGACTCCTGTTGTTGGCTCGGCGCTTCTGGTCAGCAAGGCCGCTGCTCAAGCAATTCAGTCTGGTGTGCTGTTATTAGGTAGGCGAAGCTTTGGTATGAGAGTAGCTTCACACTAGGTTAGAAGGAGCTCGACCCCGCTGCAGAAGATGACAATGACTTGCAATGTCCGATCGGGATGTACTGCATTGTGGGAAAACGTATAGTCAGATGATCCTGGCTGCACCTGTCTTGTAGACAATTGCCTGCAGTGTTGATCAGGAATAGGGGCACCAGACGGCCCTCCCACCAAGCAGTAACAATGATAGTGCGACAAAAACTGCGAAATGTAATGGTGACGCAAGCCCCTCAGTCTCCGCTTCATCGGTATGACATGCGACCATTGTGAATTCTGACAAGTGGCAGTTTGTGATTACTTGAGTGCTGTCCTGTCATCTCGGGAACGGCAAGCTGTGTATTCATCAGAAGTGCTAGAACGTCTAATACATGGATATCATCACACCATAACAATCACAGAATCAAGTGATTAAGTGCAAACGCCGTCGATCGTAATGAACAACTAAATTCAGAGCCTGAGAACTGGGCCATTTATGGAGACTGGCGGGACGTTGTGATTTGAGGTTCTGTTCACTGTGACCGAATGTGACCGGCTTCTTTATTTGTCAACGGTCCCGTTCACTGTGTTACCTTAATTCTACGATCGATATTTTGGCATTCTGTATGTTGCTTCTTGCTTAAAGTGACAAGAGATAAAGAATATATCTCTGTCTCATTCTTTCTGTGGACGTTCTGAATGGTGATTGATGCTGATGTAGTAACGTGTGCTCGTTTAAGTGACCGACTTACAGTACTGACTCATTCTGCTGCATAGTTGTGTCACAACTGACTGTGGCTTTTCTAGTACAAACTTACGAAAATTTTTAATTTCTTCTCCTTTGCTACTCAGTGGTGTAACAATATTTTAACAACAATTTGGCTAGTTCAGCACACTGCTTATCGTTCAGACATAGTTCATAGGCGAAGTACCGGTGCTAAACTGTTCGCATTGACCCTGTGCCTACAGTCATGTTGTACAAATGGAGATGATGTCTTAATTATTGACGACGCCTTTGGCACAATTGTTTTATTAATCTCCATTGCATGACGTAATTTTAGTAAGAAAGTAAAAGATTTCGTGCTTGTATTACTTTGGTAATTTCACTGTTACTTAAGCTCTAGTGTTTCTCATTTCCAATGCTAAGGTTTTGCTAATGAAAATGTCTTCCTGATCAGGACTTTTTACTTCTGATGAAGGTATATTTATATATGCCGAAACCTCGGTCAAGAATTTTAATAAAATTTTTATCCTGCAACTGTTTTGGCTGTCATCCTTTATCGTGATCGTTCAGACACTTATATTCTGTGGTTTCTCCTAATAACAGCAGGCGAGACGTTATGCACATAGGCAGGTTAATATGATGTAGGAACATGTGAGGGATGGGCCTGGTTACTGCAGAAATACACCATCTTAGGACTAATCATTTTGACTGTCACCCCTTGGCAAAATCTGCCACACTGGGCATTAGTTTTCAATAAATTTAAGAGAGTGTTTTCACTTCAGCCATGAAATAACACTCTCTACTACGGAGATTTACTTTTGCCTTCCCTCCTAGCATGAAATACACTCCTGGAAATTGAAATAAGAACACCGTGAATTCATTGTCCCAGGAAGGGGAAACTTTATTGACACATTCCTGGGGTCAGATACGTCACATGATCACACTGACAGAACCACAGGCACATAGACACAGGCAACAGAGCATGCACAATGTCGGCACTAGTACAGTGTATATCCACCTTTCACAGCAATGCAGGCTGCTATTATCCCATGGAGACGATCGTAGAGATGCTGGATGTAGTCCTGTGGAACGGCTTGCCATGCCATTTCCACCTGGCGCCTCAGTTGGACCAGCGTTCGTGCTGGACGTGCAGACCGCGTGAGACGACGCTTCATCCAGTCCCAAACATGCTCAATGGGGGACAGATCCGGAGATCTTGCTGACCAGGGTAGTTGACTTACACCTTCTAGAGCACGTTGGGTGGCACGGGATACATGCGGACGTGTATTGTCCTGTTGGAACAGCAAGTTCCCTTGCCGGTCTAGGAATGGTAGAACGATGGGTTCGATGACGGTTTGGATGTACCGTGCACTATTCAGTGTCCCCTCGACGATCACCAGTGGTGTACGGCCAGTGTAGGAGATCGCTCCCCACACCATGATGCCGTGTGTTGGCCCTGTGTGCCTCGGTCGTATGCAGTCCTGATTGTGGCGCTCACCTGCACGGCGCCAAACACGCATACGACCATCATTGGCACCAAGGCAGAAGCGACTCTCATCGCTGAAGACGACACGTCTCCATTCGTCCCTCCATTCACGCCTGTAGCGACACCACTGGAGGCGGGCTGCACGATGTTGGGGCGTGAGCGCAAGACTGCCTAATGGTGTGCGGGACCGTAGCCCAGCTTCATGGAGACGGTTGCGAATGGTCCTCGCCGATACCCCAGGAGCAACAGTGTCCCTAATTTGCTGGGAACTGGCGGTGCGGTCCCCTACGGCACTGCGTAGGATCCTACGGTCTTGGCGTGCAATCGTGCGTCGCTGCGGTCCGGTCCCAGGTCGACGGGCACGTGCACCTTCCGCCGACCATTGGCGACAACATCGATGTACTGTGGAGACCTCACGCCCCACGTGTTGAGCAATTCGGCGGTACGTCCACCCGGCCTCCCGCATGCCCACTATACGCCCTCGCTCAAAGTCCGTCAACTGCACATACGGTTCACGTCCACGCTGTCGCGGCATGCTACCAGTGTTAAAGACTGCGATGGAGCTCCGTATGCCACGGCAAACTGGCTGACACTGACGGCGGCGGTGCACAAATGCTGCGCAGCTAGCGCCATTCGACGGCCAACACCGCGGTTCCTGGTGTGTCCGCTGTGCCGTGCGTGTGATCATTGCTTGTACAGCCCTCTCGCAGTGTCCGGAGCAAGTATGGTGGGTCTGACACACCGGTGTCAATGTGTTCTTTTCTCCATTTCCAGGAGTGTACATGTCCGAGATGCAGTGCGCAGATAATCTTTTTAGAATGTTTCTGCATAAGAGACGTGCAACATATGTCTCCAGTTCCAGAATCTACACTAATGTGTGATCCGTGCGTGCATCTTTGTACCAGGAGATCTAATATCAACAGCGCCAGAAGTTACATATAATATATTGGTAGGGTGTGCAGGTTGGTTGTCTCGGTTATCCTCTTGATCCTTTCAGACCCTGTGACTAATGTCGTGTACATTAACTTTGACTGTATCTTAACTGCAACAGAAGTATTTTTTCCCCAATGGATACTTGAGGTACAAATCTGCTAATGTTCAATCTTTCCATAATGCACAAGTACTGCATCACTATGAAAATATCAGCAAGTCAATTTAGCAGTGCACAGTAGCTTGTGACAGTGCCCGGCAGTCGTGACCACCAAAGTGAGCGGATGTTGTTGGTTCGCTATGTTCCACTGTATAATCGAATACTTCTTTGTTATTTTGCACGGTAATTACTGAATGATCATTACCTATTTATCACAACAGAGAATATTTCACAATTAGTTATTTTAGTCCATAAAATGAAGCCAAGCGTACAAAGTATGTTTTAAAAGTATGTACATATTTTTGAATAGATCTTGCTTCCAGAATCATTAAAAAATTACCCAAGTGCATTACCGCAAAAATAAAAATTTTCCTTCCTCCAGAAAACCCTTCAGGTCTAAAAGGGTTACAAAAATTAATTGCTATAACGTGTGATTATACCATTGTCGATTACTAGAAATTCCACCAACCATTGCACTAATAGCTACCTCAATGATTTCTCATCCCTGTTTTTTACACAGTTCAACGTCATAGCAGAGGCTTTTCCTCATGTCAGTGCCATCATTGTTACATAACATGTGAATTCTTTGATTTGAACTAGTGCCCTCGCCCCATCCCACGACCGCCGGTAGGGAGCCTGATTAGTTCGCAGTTAGTTTGGCATATTGTTTAGAATGCGAGGGTTGCTCTTGCGGCGCCTCCACAATATGAACTGCATGATTCTGCTGTTTTTCATGCCAATTTAGAGGATGTTTGTGCCTTGGAGTTAGTCTGTTGCATGTGTTTGACGGCTGTGTGTCAGCGCACAATTGATTTTGTCATTGTTCTTGGTCATGACTATTTTGGTTCATATTACATCCGAAGCTAAACCAGTTGTTATTTCTTTATCACTTATTGAAATGCGATCAATTATGTGCAGTTTGTCGTCCGTTTTAATTTTCAGTTCAGCCCTGTGTTAGTGCGCCATTATCACAACAGTCAGCATTCCTGTTGCCATTTTTAGAATGAGATGTGGAATGCGGATACTGTATACCGCTGTAGCCACTGTTACTTTTATAATTTTCCTTCATCATGTCTATAGAATATGAATATGATAGGAAGTGTTCGAAATGGTTCAAATGGCTTTGCTACTTAAACCTAACTAACCTAAGGACATGACACACATCTATGCCCGAGGCAGGATTCGAGCCAGCGACCGTAGCGGTCGCGCGGTTCCAGACTGAAGCGCCTAGAACCGCTCGGCCAAATCGGCCGGCTAGGAAGTGTTCTTGGTCGGTAACATAAGGTAACTTCTCCTGAATTGTTTCGTCCAAACTATTCCTGCAAGCTACCTCGCTTTCTATTACATTCTACAGGATTAAAAACTTTGTATCAGAGTGGTTCTTGGACACAAGATGACCAATATTTTGCCAAGAACAACATAAACTGTTCAGAAGTAGTACATTTTTCCATAGTTTCCGTTAGCGAGATAACGGCTTCACTCTGAAAGTAGATGGTAGTGAACTGAATTATCTGGTAATGGTTCATGTTTTTAACGAAACGCCCCTGAATGCTTTAATAAACATGACAGAATAATTGGGCTGCTTATCTGGAGAGAAAACCTGGAACAGTCTGTGCCTCAGCTCTCCTCCATTAGTACTGATGTCAATATAACTGCAGCCCGCATTGTGCAAACTGAATGTTCGGGAGATGGGCTAAGTCATTTAACGTTGTGCTTCCACACACATGGACTTGTAGTAGTGTTCGTGTCACTTGATCTAGCATTTACAGGCAGTGTACTATGCACACTATTTTTGAATGATGACAGTTCTCCGCGCAGCTTATTTATTTGTGATGTTACATCAGCCCTCCGTTCAGGTAAGTCATTGTTTAGGACAGTTTTCACTTGACTAAATTCCTCTCTCGCCGTACCCTGTCCAGACACTGCTTGTTGCCTACCTACTTGGACAGTGACTTCCAGTTCAGTATCTACTACTTCAATAATCTCCGCTTCTTTATCATTAACACACTGCGAAATAATTTATTCTCCTGTGCATTGACTCGCTCCTGCAAGTTTTATGTTGGGCGATAGTCAGATGGTTAACCTTTTCATTCAATTGCTGAACAGAATGCTCACTTTCAATGTGGGTGCCCTGAAGCAACGAGACACCAGAGGATACAGCTTAACTGCTTCTGGTTTAGTTCTGTAAGCTTCTTTTAATCCCGATCAGTGGAGATACAAGACTACGGTTCATTTGTGTGGCTAATACTTTATACGCATTTATCCATATGATCGTCCCATTCCGTAAATTTTTTGAATGACTGAAAGAGCCAGTTAGCACAGTCTGGCAGCGGTATCCTAAGCATAGAAGCTGGAGACAACTCTATAGTTGAATGGTAAAAGTGTATTTATGTAGCCGGGGGGAAATATTACGCAGAATGGCCAAAGTAGACAAACATACTGAAGGACATGATGCTGACGAACAAAGTTAACTTCAACAAAACACCACATCAGATTCAGTTTGGTCATTGTTCATGAACGGAGAAAAAAAATTCTGAAACTGTGTACCTGAAACACAGCACTGAAGTCCACATTTACAAATACGAAACCGTAGGGATGCTGGCATCCGAGAGTAGTAAGCTTCAAGCACGCACTCAGAAAAATAAAATTTCAGAATTTATTTCACACTAACAGTTCATTTTACCCAAGGCAAATCTGTTAACCTGAGCCGATTCGAATATTGCATTAAACACTCATAAGGTAGTTACTGCATTGTTTAAAAGCAAGGTAAATCAGATATTTTAAACATAATAAAAACTTCCCCTTATAAAGGATCTCTGTGCTTCAGCGTTCAATTAATTTAGTGAAATCATAATTAAATGGGCACCCTAGCTGCAAACAGGCGTTGATGTACTTCATTGGGGACAGCATATACAATTAATTTAGGACTGACGCAATTGTAATAACACGAATTAAATTACAATCCACAGATTAATAACAATACCAAAAAAGCAGGCCAATAGCCGATGACGAAAGTCAAAGATTCGTAGTGATAAACTTTGTTCAGAAGCTGGAACAAGAATTATTTACATTCACTATAGGTCTCAACAGGTCTTCCTATCAGATTTAGACAGATATAATGAAACATTGAGGATTTAGAGCTCTAAATAAAGAAAAAAGGCTGTAGTACCACACAGGCCATAACATCTTAAAACAATTACGTATAATTTATGCGAAGCTGCCAGAGTTGCACATTCTCCACAGATCAACAGCACAAATGAATCGTATCAGAGTTGCAGTAACTCGGTTGATTACAGCAGCCCTCTGGCTCTGTAGCAAACTTTTCAGCCGAGTAATATCTAATATCTGTGTGGCTACACCTGCTGAAATTTATTTTTACCTGGTGTCGTTAAATAAATTTAACACTAGTTACAACCCAAATCGGCAAAAGATACCTTAATTAAAAACCTCTGCCATAGTGAACGGCCTCCTATTCCAGTTCAAAGCAAGGTTCACATTTTTACAGATTAAATTAAACCACAAGAGCACACAAGTTACAGCTGGCATAACCTTTGGAATCTTAAATGAAAGGTATAAATAAATTTAACGAATTGTACCACAATAATTTTTCGTCGACACGTAAATGATGGGACTTCTAATCTCGCACAATCGTTATTAACATTTATCCACGCGTGTAGTATGTTCACTTAAAATTAAGATACACTACTAGACATTAAAATTGCTACACCACGTAGATGACATGCTACAGACGCGAAATTTAACTGACAGGAAGAAGATGTTGTGATATGCAAATGATTAGCTTTTCAGAGCATTCACACAAGTTTGGCGCCGGTGGCGACACCTACAACGTGCTGACATGAGGAAAGTTACCAACCGATTTCTCACACACACACAGCAGTTGACCGGCGTTACCTGGTGAAACGTTGTTGTGATGCCTATTGTAAGGAGCAGAAATGCATGTCATCACGTTTCCTACTTTGATAAAGGTCGGATTGTAGCCTATCGCGATGGCGGTTTATCGTATCGAGACCCTGCTGGTCGCGTTGGTCCAGACCCAATGACTGTTAGCGTGATATAAAATCGGTGGGTTCAGGAGGGTAATACGGAACGCCGTGCTGGATCCCAACAGCGTCGTATCACTAGCAGTCGAGATAACAGGCATCTTATCCGCATGGCTGTAACGGATCGTGCAGCCACATGTCGATCCCTGAGTCAACAGATGGGGAGGTTTGCAAGACAACAACCATCTGCACGAACAGCTCAACGATGTTTCCAGCAGCATGGACTATCAGCTCGGAGACCATGGCTGCGGTTACCCTTGACGCTGCATCACAGACAGGAGCGCCTGCAATGGTGTACTCCACGACGAACCTGGGTGCACGAATGGCAAAACTTCATTTTTTCGGATGAATCCAGGTTCAGTTTACAGCATCTTGATGGTCGCATCCGTGTTTGGCGACATCGCGGTGAACGCAAATTGGAAGAGTGTATTCGTCGTCGCCATACTGGCGTATCACGCGGAGTGATGGTATGGGGTGCCATTGGTTATACATCTCGGTCACCTCTTGTTCGCATTGACGGCACTTTGAACAGTGGACGTTACATTCAGATGTGTTACGACCCGTGGCTCTACCCTTCATTCGATCCCTGCGAAACCCTACATGTCAGCAGGCTAATGCACAACCGCATGTTGCAGGTCCTGTACGGGCATTGTCTGGATACAGAAAATGTTCGACCGTTGCCCTGGCCAGCACATTCTGCAGTTTTCTCATCAATTGGAAACGTCTGGTCAATGGTGGCCCATCAACTGGCTCGTCACAATACGCCAGCCAGTCACTACTCTTGATGAACTGTGGTATCGTGTTGAAGCTGCATGGGCCGCTGTACCTGTACATGACATCCACGCTCTGTTTGACTCAATGCCCAGGCGTATCAAGGCCGTTATTACGGCCAGAGGTGATTGTTCTGGGTACTGATTTCTCAGGATCTATGGACCCAAATTGCGTGAAAATGTAATCAAATGTCGGTTCTAGTATATCTGTCCAATGAATACCCGTATATCATCTGCATTTCTTCTTGGTGTAGCAATTTTAATGGCCAGTAGTGTATAACTCAGCAGATGGATAATCGCAATTAACTACCATAATCTGATGAATGATAACTGCCACAACGATCTCACAGCAGATAGATTTCTATCTACCTTCGTAGCACGACAGAATGTGACTCCGTCGCATGGAAATGTCCCAGACCAGCAATGGTGACGACACGATAGAACCGGGGAATTTATATGTGGCTATCAGTCACATAGCCAGCTCCAAACTGAAAGCCCATCACCTTTCCAAGTTGCCAGTCGTTACTGTACGTGGGCTGTGTTGAAGTGCTTGCCGTTGCCAGGAAACTCCGTCACCGATCTACTTCCAAGGCCCACCTACAGCGCCGCGGTTGCACACCGTCTTAAAATTGGCGCGTGCAGAACTTAAGCGCTCACGACATGCGCCACAGGCATTGTGGATACGGGGTGGCGAAGTTGGCTCAAATGGTTCAAATGGCTCTGAGCACTATGGGACTTAACTGCTGTGGTCATCAGTCCCCTAGAACTTAGAACTACTTAAACCTGACTAACCTAAGGACATCACAAACACCCATGCCCGAGGCAGGATTCGAACCTGCGACCGCAGCGGTCGCGTGGTTCCAGACTGTAGCGCCTAGAACCGCTCGGCCACTACGGCCGGCGGTGGCGAAGTCTTTCGGCATTTGAAGAATGGCCAACAGATGGCATTCTAAATGCGGGACACTGCTTTTCAAAGTGTCAGCGTGAAGGCGGCGACTTAAGCCGATGTGTCACAGAATCGCATCATCCCCGGCCTGGCTGATGAGCACCTGCTGGAAGACACGACTTTGGTGCAGGATGGCGCTCCATCCACTATTGCTAGACGTGTAAAAGATGTCTTGTGCCCATCGTTTGGTGAGGATCACGTGCTGAGCAGCCACCTTCCGTCACTCTTAGCCTTCCAGGTTCCCAGGCTCGAATCAGTGAGATAATTGGTGTTGCGCCTACCTGAAGTCGCAAGTCTACAGAGATCGTCCTCCTCAGTAGTGATGATGGAAGATAACTTCCGATGGCGATTTCTCGCCATACTTACTGACACGCTATGCAGAGCTGTTCACAGCAACGTCACCTGATTACAAATATTGTTTAACAATGACAACCAACATATGTTATAAAGAACCTCGTCTGTGCTAAGAATCGATTGTTATGTCACATATTGCTTTTGTATCATGCTTTCAAGAAAACCCCATGCCATTCCAAGCATGAGTGTCACAAAAGGGTTCAAGTGGCTCTGAGCACTATGTGACTTAACTTCTGAGGTCATCAGTCCCCTAGAACTTAGAAATACTTAAACCTAACTGACATAAGGACATCAGACACATCCATGCCCGAGGCAGAATTCGAACCTGCGACCGTAGAGGTCTCGCGGTTCCAGACAGTAGCGCCTAGAACCGCTCGGCCACCCTGAGTGTCACATTTTACCTCTCTACCTACGTTATTCCGTGAAGTATTGAATTATAAAATGTTAATGGACTTTTAAGTCTCCCTGTATATAGACCAAGAGACTGGACAGTTCATCGTGGCATTCAGTACGTCTCAATGCCATTCCGTTCAGCGATCGAATGAAAGAGACATAGCTAACGACTTTTCTACGTGCTGGCACAAAATTAATTTATCACTCATCTCACTTTTAAAATCTCATCGATCAGGCGATTGTCTAAACAGTGTACTTATGGTACCAAATTATACTGATGCTGTAGTGGTAAATAATAATTCTAATATGTTTCACCGAGTATCACAGTTACACTTCCGTACCTGGTTTCCGATTCTCTTACAATATGAGCACGTTCGTTCAGAAGCATGTTGTAAGTCAAGCTGTAGTGATGCCATGAACAGCAGAGAATCAGCTAAAACTGACTGCGCTATACGAGGACTATTCGCAAGATGAGGCCCGATGGAGTGCGAAATGAAAATGACGGTGAAAATCCGACGAAACTTTGCACCGATGCATTGAGCAGCGTCTCTAGCACGCCTGTCGATTGCGTCAAGTCGCTCTTTTCAGTTATGAGTGCACAGTGACCACGTGAGCCAATTGAGCACCTGTGTGCTGGCCATCTCCTAGACGACATCCCACTTCAGTTAGCTATGAGGTACAGGTTTCACCGCAGTGGTGCACCACCCTGTTATTGTAGAGAGGTTAGGGTTCAAATGGTTCAAATGGCTCTGAGCACTATGGGACTTAACATCTATGGTCATCAGTCCCCTAGAACTTAGAACTACTTAAACCTAATTAACCTAAGGACAACACACAACACCCAGCCATCACGAGGCAGAGAAAATCCCTGACCCCGCCGGGAATCGAACCAGAGAGGTTAGGGAATATGTCAACAACGTGTACCCCTAACGTCGGACAGGTCGTGGTGGTCGCATTCTATGGCTAGCGAGATCGCTTGATTTAACGCCCTTGTATGTTGTCTTATGTGGTTATATCAAATCCAGGGTTTACGAAATGTAACCGGAATATCAAGATATGTTAAAACAACTAATACGTCATTCTTGCACTTCAGTATTTCCAAAAATGCTAAGAGGTATCCTTGTTAACACTGAGAGGTGTTTAGATCAATGCATCCAACAAGACTGACATGAATTTGAACATTTGTATTATGAATAATGCAGTTACAAAGATCTGTCATTCTATGACATAGGTTTAAAGGAACATCATTCACGATATTCATTGTATTCATTGCTCTTTGTATAATAGTCTTTACGTAGTACTGCCAATTTTGAAGCACAAATTGCTTTATTATGTGTTGTTAATAAATTAGCTGTCATACGTTAATGTGCTTTCAAACACGTAGTTATCGTGCTGTGGCCCTTGAGCGTGTTGGTTTGCTGAGGAATCAAACCCATTACCTCTCCTACAGCAAGCAAGTTTTCTAGCGACGAACGTTTTCAAGCGCTCGTTTTAAGTAGGTCTCCTCTCTGTTGGTGTGCAGTCTCTTTTATTGTTCTGCGTAGGCAAACTTTTCGGCGTGTGTGGTATCCGGAATAACCAACGTCAACGGAGGATGGCGTACGAGGTCCATCTGGTATATATGTCGGAGGGTTTCGAGTTACTGAGTGAATTGGACGATAAGTGTGTGTAGGGCCTACGGCCTTTTCTTATAACCCAAAGCGTTATCAATGTGTGGAGCACGTTATCATTCCCAGAAAAATATCATACAGTACTTTTTCTCCTGCTCGCTTCAACAAACTGGCTTCGGCAGAATGTAATGGACCCAACCTTAACTCCGTCTTGCCTGCAAATTCTGCCCCGGGCACTCATTCTGCTGCTGTGAATGTCGCACAGTTTCCGATACGGCCATAAGACCCGAGTCTGGTGAAAGAGGGCGGCGACTGATTTATGGGGAGGACGTGGCGACAGCGCCGAGATCCTTCTAGAGCCGACAAGGTGAGCAAGTGCCGGCGCAAAAATGGGTCGCAGCAAACTCCCACAAACTCCCTGGTTTCTGCTGCCATGGCAAGGTCTGGATCCCATGTACATCACGTAACGATAACTATACGAAGATAGTTACCTACCAACGTTTCTGCTCTTCTAACATTTAGCGGATATTGGAAATCGTATACACGAAAGCTTCGCATGATGTCACTATTTGCATTGAGCTACAGTACAGTTACAGCAACTCTCATTTCAACCAGTAAAAATATGTTTATTTTAATATAACTTGGATGTGCCATCGAGGAAATAAAATACAGAATGTGGATCGTAGCACTAGCTACTTTTTTCTTTCTTCTCTCTTTCACTAGAGACGTTATACATATACCACATGTATACAAAATCGTTAAATTTTTTTATGAATTATTTCGCTAAATTTTATTTTAGGATATACAGTGTAGTATGCTGATAACAATACGATATGTAGTAATTATGAGAACAATTTACAATACCATCAAACGATGTGAACATCACAGATAAAAACCACAGACATTTTTATTTTATTTTATTTCATTTTTGGGATCAACATAGATTATTTGAAATCTCTCATTCTCCTAACTTTTAATTCCTTCTGAAAACATATCATTTTAAAGTTAGTTGAATTAAAAACTTTTGTGTGCTACAATGACACAGATTTTTCTTTTTCTCAAAGCACATACCTTCACTAAAGTAGCATGTTAGATTGGAAATTATTCAAATAAAAATACAAGGTTTGTCCAGAAAGTAAGTTCCGATCGTTCGCAAAATGGAAACCTACATTTAAAATCAGAAATGTTTTATTTGCCACAGTTGGCTCCATCTTCCAGTTACTTCTCTACATAGTCGCCGCTCCAGCTAGGACATCTGTCGCACCGTTATATCAGCTTTCCAATACCCTCGTCATAGAAGGCAGTCGCCTGTGCTTCCCGCCAATTCTCTACGCTCATCTATAGCTCGTTGTCTGTGCGAAAATGTTGTCTTCATAGCCAGTAGTTAATGTGAGCAGAGATGAAACACAGAGGGAGCCAATTACCGGCTGTAGTGTTGATCAAACACTTCCCATCGGAAACGCTGCAGGAGCATTTTCATTGCACCTACAGATTGAGACCGAGAAGTAGGACCCGTATGACAGTACTGTAATGTGGGCAGCATAACATCAGGCGAAATCTCTCACCAGGACCTCATACTTGGCTGTAGACATTATTTTCTGCGCATCTTTATGTGCTCACCATGCGCTCAGAACTGAAAAGAGCGAAGTGATGCAACCGACAGTGATGCTAGAGCCACTATGGAACATACATGTGCAACGTTTGCTAGATTTTCACAGTCGTTTCCATTTCTTGAGCGATCGGAACGTACTTTCCGGATATCCCTCGTATTTAACTTCGTAGAAAGTTTTTGGGGAACACTGGGAATCGCTGTACTCATGATTCCTGTGTACCTTAAAAGTTATTTGTTATAAGGCAGTACCTGTTATTTTTTCATTTTTCAGATATGCAGCTTTTGGTTGAACATATGTACTTCGCTGCCCATTGTATCTTTCTGTCTTTTATTTTGCTTTCTTACCTTGGACAGTAAGATGGACCAATGCTACCATTACACAAGAACTAAACAAGAAGTCTAATTTCGAGTGTCACTCAAATGCACTTCAGATTCCTTGGACACATCTTTAGGGAATTTTTCAGAAAAGACCGTATGGTAAGCCAAAATCGAAGCATGAAGACCACGAGGAAGTGCGGGAAGCACACCACTGGATCTGCCGAAGAAGACTACCGGCTTACTGGCTCACATTAATAGCAATTGAAGATCGCTGACTATGGAGATGCCAGTATGACAATTCAGTTACTTAGTAAATGAATAAAGAAATGAGTTCACGACACTCAACACTGAGCAACCAGCTAATGATGTTCATATTAATATGTAATAGCTTAGAATTTTATCAAATTCTGCAATGTGTGCTTTAGTAAACAGTCGCCTCCTACAAATCCACAATCAATCAGAGGCGAGCATTTAATAAGCAGACGTCTTTGCAAGTAAGTCGTTATTGACAGGTCATGTGAACTAAGTTACTGTCTTCGAACATAAATATCTGAATGTCTTACTAGGGGCATTCAACACAAACAAAGTTGTTAGTGGTAAATGACTCTTCGGCCGCCAAGGGCCAAGGGAAATTTATTATGTTAAATTCACTTTCGTAGTAATCAGACAAGTAAGCCGAGGAACTACACTGTCTTTTCCTTCCGCAGGTATTTTAGATGACCTCTCCAAGCTCAGCGGCGAGAGCGGCATGGACAGAGCTAGACTGGCTTGCAGGCAGTAAATTAGTGCAGATGACGCTATAAAGCCTGCAGCTGAAATGTTCGTCTTAGTGCGACGAAATTTTAATTAAATTGTCTATAAAGTAGTGCGAGAAGAATCTTCCACAGTTACAAGTCGTACCTAAAAAGAATTCGTCGTGGATGTAAGAGGTCCCGGACAGAAATTACAGCGAAGGATCTGCGACACAGGTACTTGATGAAAAATCGCTCTGGATGACAGCACGGTGGATCATAATTATCTATACTACTGCAGCCGTGAAGAAATTGTGTAACATGTTCGTGAGCAGAAATAACGACTACTCATCTGTTATAACGCAAGTACTTTTATGTAATCTCGTAACTATCAATGTGTAGGGAGTAACAGTTATCCCAGGGCTCGTATTGTAATTCTGAAATTTTGCTGCAGTATAGCTTATATGATTTCAGTACTTCTGTGTTCCAAGATCACTTACAGGCATTCTTGATCCTGCTTCCTTTGCCATTTAAAAAAAAAGAGTTGATTAGTGCTACACAATGATTTTAAGAAACGTAATTATCTTAAACGGCGTTTTCAATATGTCGTGTATGGAGTTTATTTAACAAGGTACCATGAGATAAAGTGCTGCAATTGGGAATGACTTTCTAGGGCTCCGTAGTTCAATCGGTAAAAACTGAACCCTTATTTGAACAATTTATTCTCATTCTGTCTGTCTGTCCCACTGTTGACAACCTCTATTCACAGGCACGTATAGACATGTGTGTCACATACAAAGATCTAATGTCACTTCGCGAGATAAACTAACGAATCAACTATATTCATTCGAAGATACGGCCATTTAAGTCATATATTTTGAAGCTCGCAAACTCACTCATCAAAAGCTGTGTGGTACTTCCCGTTGAATAGGAAATCATCAAATTTGGCAAGAAGCTAGGTCTCACAGTGCAAGTAAAGGAAAAACTTCTTAAACTGTAATTATATCACACGAAAAATATTTCTTTAGTCATTTAAATATTCTTGGAATCTCCGAGACTGAGCCTTTCCATTATCAATATCGATAACAGGCAAAAACGCAAAAATCTTCGAGATTCTCGATTTCAGGAATGTATTAGCCGTCTGTAAACATCATTAAGTTTGTACGGAACAAACGCGAGAAGTAAAGCTGTGAGGACGGGGCGTGAGTCGTGCTTGGGTAGCGAAAGGCAAAGGTCCCAGTTCGAGTCTCGGTCCGGCACACAGTTTTAATCTGCCAGGAAGATTCAGACTTACACATGTTTATAAATGGTCAATATCCGTATCAGTAACATGTTTTCTCATTGTAGTATAATTCATGGAGCTAAACGGTTATTAGAAACAGCTGACTCTAAATTAACGACTCCTTGCGAGTGCAAACATTGTCATGAACTCAAAAATCAAAGTCACGCGAACAGACGCAACTAGCCACTGCGAACGTAACAGCTTACGGACAGGAACTAAACATCATGTTATAAAACAAGGTTGGATGTGGCATTTACTTTATTAATATCTGACGAGAGAAAAAGTGGATGAGGTTACGCTATGGTGAAGTGGAACGGGGGATGCCAACTCGGCTCAAATGTTAGCAGAAAAGTAAGAGCTAAACGACAAGTGGCGATAGTGAGCAACATGTCATTTTCATGTAAAGAGAGCCATCAAACTGCAAAAACCCTATGTTAATTAATCTTCAACCTGATTTCATTGGTAAGATACTTGAATTATAAAATCTTCTTTTCAAATGGCATCAAGAAATCTATCCAGCTTTTACCTTTGTGTAACAGCAGGTACTCATTATATCTGCCTTACAGTAAGATATGATTCACTTCCGTTCAGCTTTAGTTTCATGTAGAGGCTGAACATGTTGTTCGTGGATGTTTTATGAGTATTTTGGCATGAAAGAGCTGTGGTCCACATAGCTCATTACAGAGAAATATTGTAATTATCATTTGGAAGAACGATGATGTTCTATCTTTAACTTCTAACAGGAGTTGGTTGTGTTTGGCCACGATACGCAGTAAGAAAAACCATCAGCGTGAGAACTACAAATTTTGGCATACAACAGGTTTTGTTATTCGTGGATAATGTAATCCAGGAAATGTTGTACGACAGTAAAAGGATTTTTGAATCTACGTCAAGGCAGAGAATAACAGACCTTTTTTATGCTCTTTACGATGCACACAGTTCACATAAAATTCACAGAGAGAACGATTCTCTAAAATCGCATTATAAATCACACAAAATGACGCAAACGTTGTGGGAGATACTAAATTATATGGAAAATAGTATGAAGAAAATGCAGCAACCTTTACTCTTCTGGGAGCTTGGGAATTCAAAGTGAACGATACAAAAATACCACCATGTATTATAATCAAATAGGCAACACGAGTTGTGTAGCAGACCAAGTATGTTGCGACCTACTTATAATATCGATCACGCAGCTGCAACTTTAACACTTCAAAGGCTTATGTATTAAATGAAATGATAGTAAAACACAGTTAGTTTGTTATATTACCACTTGGTGCGTCTCTGAATGCAAGTACAATGAAAATTATCTCTTTGTTCGATATATGGCTACTTAAAATGGCTAAATACATGAGCGATACACAGACTCTGGTTTTCAGAGGTTGTATCACTGAGAAAAGCTCGGGTGAGCTAGCAGGCACCAGTCGAATCTAGTCGCATCATAGCACAGTAGTAGTTGCAGAGTCATAGTGAGAAGATGTGTCATCGTGTCAAAATGAGCTGCTTGGACAGCGGAGGTGCCAAGAAGAGATTTCTACTTGAGATGTTACGTGATATGTAGCCAGAAGATGGACGATTATTTTTAGTACGATTGTGAAAGGAGACAGAACTTTAGAACAATGTAACTTATTTCTAGTTTGTTAGCTGCAGGCGACTATCGCTGTGTCCAGTTATATCTAACTGCTCGTAGTCAGGGAGATCAATCAATCGTGTATTCAGTATTGTAGTTAGCCCTTCCAAATTTAGACTATTTCAGTATATAAAAAACAAATTTTTTTCCCGAAAAACTAATTTTTGTAACAGAAATAATGTGTAGAAGAAGACATTACCGAGTATCGCAACATATTTCCCCACTGTTCAATTTCATAAAACAACAACTTACGTAAAGTAAGAATAGGGAGGTAAAACTACGCGCAATGATTTATTTCGGATCATCGTTTTCATCGTGCAGCCAAAACAGACTCAAGTATCCGCTACATGTTAATAATTTGTTATAGAGCCTAAATGAAGATTTTTGACAGAATATTGGGAACTGTTTTCAATTAGTGAAATTTCTTGTAAATTCAAAAGATTGCTCTATGTAATACAACACATTAAAATCACATAACAGTTACCGAGCAAAATGTCTCAGTGGTTAGCACGCTGGTCTCATATTGGGGAGACCGACGGTTCAAACCCGCGTCCGGCTATCTTGATTTGGGTTTCCCGTGATTTCCCTAAATCGGTTAAGGCAGCTGCCGGAACGGTTCATCTGAAAGGACAGGAACGACTTCCTTCCCCATCCATCCGTAATCCGACGTGACCGATGATCTTGTAGTTTGGTCCACTCTCCCGAATGAACCAACCATCAACCATCATAACTGTTAGTCGTTCTGAGTATTCTTGTGGATGGTTCTCTTATGCTATCTAATTTACAGACAGTCAGGTGAATTATAGATTAGTCAGAATAACACTCATATAAGGTAACGTGCATAAAGGAGTTCATGTTCAAAAGTACAGAAGCTACGCCGATTACATTTTTAAATCTGTAAGCAAAAGTTTAGAAGTCACATCGCTTTCAAGTTGTTCGTGAGAAATTCAGCAAATTATAGTTTTACCATACAACTCCTAACTATAAAATATACTTTCACACTTATATTTCCCCAAAAGAAGCTTGGGTCTGCCAATCAGAGCAAGGCGGTGCCTGGGAGATGAATCCAGAAACTTCCCTGTCTACTCCCAACTCCCAAACTTCAAAAAACTACACACGGATTGGATGACTGAAAACTGTGATCAATGTTATGAACCGGAATATCGCTTGTTTCATGAAGACCAAGGGGCGTGCAGCAGAAACTTCGCACTCTTTGCGTCAAATTCGCACATTAATAACCAAGGTTGTTTGTACTGACATGGAGCACTGTCCCAGAGATTGGTCACACTCTTAGCAGCAAGAACTGTGGTGGCAAGGCGACTCATTCGACTAGGCACACCTAAATTTTTGAACAAAAGCGACCGTCCTGGCATCCCATACTTTGTTGTCCAAGCAGAAACGGCATGTTCACTTATTCTCTGGGAACGACAGTGGCGACACGACTGTCTCTGCACTCACCATGGACAGAATTCGGCTATAGCCACCAAAAGCACAGAACGGGCCGCCCTCGTCCGTCCACAAGACTGTTCAATTCCCTAGGGATACATTCCTTTTCTAACTAAACTCATTCACCGCCTTCCGCTAATGAACAGGAACTGGGGACCACGCTAAGAGAACATTTTCCGGTCGAGGAAAACGCAAATATTTCCTCCGAAGCAAACAAGGTCAGTTCTCTGAATAAATCAACCATGAAATACTGCCAGAAATATGAAACAGTATAGCTTAGCAATAAGTGATATCACTAAGGGGAGACGAAAGGCAAGTGAGCTTCAAAAATTCGATTTTTAGATTTTAACATATATGAAATGCCTGGTCTTTCCTGCATGAAATAGTTTTTGTTTTATATAAATACGACAATTTTTTCGTGAGATGTGATGGTTTCCCTGACACTCTGTGCAATCCGGGGACGGTGACAGCCAGCCCTATGACCAGGTATCTACAGAACAACCCTATAGTCCTAATGTGAGAATTTCTGAATTAGAGTGCATTCGGCATGTCCAGGAGAGAATGGGGTCCAGGTTGAGAAGATTACTGAAAGAAAAGTCAAAAATACTATTCGAAGATGGTAAGAAGATAGGTGGTAAAGGTCGCCTAACAAATGTTGAAATAGATTACAGAATTATTATGGCTTGGCCATAAGAAGAAATGTAAGGAATTTAGAAAACATGAAACAAGCTGTATGGGCTATCTTTTTCCATAAGCTTTGCACAAATGAAAATCAAGTGTACAGCCTTTGCTCGAATGATCCTGACACTTGGCTCAAGTACAGGAGAAGTGCCAGATATGAAAACAAACATTCTTTACCTGCTTCAGTAATGAATGAAATTAAACCTATATTTACAGACCATTGTAAAGATACCTTGTAGAAGAAATGTCTTCACGGGGAAACCCAAAATTTAAATGAATGTATGAATTCTGTCATTTGGAACCGGTTACCGAAAACTGTATTTATTCAACTTACAACCCTCAAATTTGGTGTTTATGATGATATTTTATGCTTCAGTGATGGTGTAATTAGAAAACTGGATGTCAGAAATTATTGGGCATAAAATCTCGTCGAATTACTGCAAAATCCTTGGTACAAATAGATAAAGAGAGAACCCTCGAAGCAGGTATTTCTAAATTAAAATAAACAAAAGCAGCCAGACAGAAAAGAAGAGGGACCAAGAGAAGAAAAGATCAGTACGATTCAGATGATGCTCAGTACGGTGCAGGAAAATATAATTGGTAAGTAATTCTCATCAATAACCATATCATATCAAAATTGCAATATTAAACTTTAAATGGATTTTCTTCAAAAGTACACTTTTTTATACTTTCAGGTATCATTATTTGATAAGCTAATGGGGTTAGAATCATGAAATTTGGTCAGTTTGTACTGCAGATGGTAATAGTCATTACAAGTAAATTGAGAACCACTAAACAATCAGAAACTCGTTTATAATAATTAATGTACAAAAAGAAGTTAAATTTTACCAGTGAAAGAGTAAAATTTTTTCTTCAAAACCATAAAAGGTATTATGTTCATTTTACTTGTAAATTGAGGATTATATGCTATATACATGCAGTAAAAATTTCATTGTTTTATCACTTAAAATTCTTTTGAAAAGTGTACCTATTGAAAGGGTAAAATAGCATTGGCGGAATAGAGATAAAATTGCCTTCCGTCTTTGTCATCCAGGTACTCCGGGTTCTTTGAAATGCCTACTCAGAAGTAAAAATCCTGTAAGTAAACCAAAACATACAGTACAAAATACAGAATAACACAACAGACCTGAGATATAAAAGCACTGTGGTGCGGATGCCCTTGCTGACAGAACAGCTCAGCTAAGAGTCATTGCGCTCGACTTCCACCACGTTCTGTGAACACACACACGAGGTGCAAGTTGGAAAATGGTTCATTTGTCAAGATACCCATACTGATGTGTAACAATATTAACAGACAACTAAACTGCAGGAAGAACACACTAGAGGCAAAATAGAGCCGTACTGAGTGAAAGCTTGATGGAGTTGGGTATTGTAAGTATTATTGAATTCAACGAGAAAGAAACGAAATTGAATGGAACGACTTTGTTTGCGAACAAGACCAAGGCCGACATCTATAGTGGTGAGCCGGTATTTTGGGCGCAGTACAGATACGAAGAGTCTAACACCGGTTCCCATCAGATCGCCTAAGTTAAGCCGTGTCGGGCTTGGGTCGCAACCCGATGGAACACTCGGGTCTGCCGAGCGCTGGTAGCGAGCAGAGTGCGCTCAATCCTTGCGAGGCCAATTGAGGAGCACTTTAGCTGGACCTCAATAAAATCACGACTTCCAGTTTTTTAAGAAATCAAACTCTGATTTATGAAACAGCTTCAAACGTTCACTTACTTTACAGATGAGCTGATGTGTTTTAAGGAAACCTTGATTTTCATTCAGCTCAATGTTTATGACGTCATCTCTCCTGAAATTTGTGTCACCCAATGATATAATTTTCTGTATAACTTCAGTGGTACATATGCATATCGTCTGAAAAATGTGTAGCGAATGGAGTAAGTAGTGAAGAAGTTATAATCAGACCGTCATGTCTGACGCTGTAGTTTTATTACATGAAAATCAAACAAGTAGTAAGAGATAGTCTTTTCTCGTTTGATCTTTTTGGTATTTTTCGATGAGGCGGGGGGGGGGGGGGGGCGAGTCAGAGGAACAGAGGAATAATGCTTGGTGAAGTTTGTTGGAAGTAACGACGTTTTCTCGGTCCCAAATACTGAATGAAATTCTTCAGTGTATGCGACCTCACTGTTGATGTGTGAACTTCTCCAACGTTTCACCCACTTTTGCAAATCACCTTCGTCAGGATGTTTTTGCTAAAATTCTCCAGTGTTTCGGCCATTGTTGCAAGTGGCCTAGCTCAGAGTGTTTTTGCTAAGTAAAAGCAGCCTGAGGAATGCCATTTCAACGGTGGTGAAACATGGGTTCGCAGGCCAGAGTGGATCAGGTTGTGGGAAGGGGCCAAGGTCAATTACTGTTAGTTATACAAGAACACACACAACTTTATTCCCCAAACCAATGCACAGTTAGTATCAATTCATGGCTGAGGGCCCAAGTAACTTCTCCCGAATAACTTTAAATGATTGCTTTCAAAACAGGATTTAGAGTAACGGCTGAAGGCCCTGTTTAGGTAAAATTACAATTCTTCTTGGCTAAAGGCAGAAATAATATTTCAGATCAGGTAAGGAAATTCTTTAAAAGCCTATCATTTATAAATTCCGGTTAAAGGTCATATTAAGTAAAATTCTATTATTCGGCTGAAAATCCAATAAAAAATTTTTCTTTACATAATGAAATAGAGACTTTAAAGATAAGCTTTCACACAGTACAGCAGAAAAACATCTAAAGAAAACTTGAAGTATGTTGTATGCTGAAGGCCCAAACTATTACTCAGGAATAATTAGACAAAACCTTCAGATAAGCATTTGCAGAACACGGCTGAAGGCCGTTTCAAAAATCCAAGATAAATAATGAGAAACATTCGGACAAGGATTTACATATTAAAGCCACAGATCCAGAAACAATCGCAGCTGAAGGCCTAAATACAGAGCAACAAGAATTTTAAATGTTGCAAGAGGTCCGAGCAGATGTAATTTCGATGTATTGCTCACGCGCTGCCTGCGATATGCAAGGTATAAGAGAATCGCTGACCAGAGAGCAGTGTTGACTGTACGAACTGTGTAGCAGTAGCAGTAAGCTGTTGCCAGCGTGTGTGTCTGCTCTGGTCTGGTCTGGTGTATTATGTTGGCTGGGCCGGTCGCGGTGCAGCGATGCCGGAGCCTGAGTATTATTGTATAAGGTAAAAAAAGCCGCCTCGCGCGTATCTAGTAATATTATGTAAACTCCCATGTATATCTTTTAAAAATGTCCTAATAATAACAAGCATTCATTTCAATTTAAAGAATTTAATATTTTTTTCAATGCATGATCATTCCGATTGTTGCAAAAGAAAAATCATTTGCTTCCTTTCATAAATAACAAATGTATAGGCCAGCATTGCACAGAGCTGTGCCGGAAAAGAACCATTGTAAGAGCAGATAGTTGCCGACTTTATTGAGGTGAGAATTTTTGCTTTTTATTCAGAATGATCTTACAGGGCAATGACGCAGCACCGCTGTCGTCCTAATTTTACCAGGTTATTGAATTTATTTTTTATTACGACGTTTAGGAATTTTTCTGTTTCGAGCTTATATTAAATGAGAAAAGAATTTTGTGGGTATATTAAATGGGAACCAGTTTTGTTCTGCGTTTACACTAAAATTAGAATCATTAACCAAATAATATTTAATTATATAATATTTTGTGGGGAGGTTACACTTCGCGACATCCGGTCAGGATCGTATTTCTTTGTGAATCTCTGGGAAGTAGTCATATATCTGATCTTATTTACTTAAATGTAGTTTGCATCTGGCGCAACGCATTTACTAATTTGTCACTTTTTCTTTCACAGATCATCGACAATTTATTGCTCTTTGTTGTAATTGTGTTTGTTCCATTTTTTTTCCTTGTCGTTGTCTCATTTTTGTGCTTAATTTTGATTTGTGGAAAATGCCGCGAAAAACTGTTAACAGTACATCGCGATGTGTAATGAGTGAAATAGCCGACTCCAATAATTTGAACGATAATACTTGCGACATTCTGTGTAATAAAAATGATAATCCTCCATTTACAATGATTTTAACGCTAATGATGAGCAAACAAATTCAATTGTGTCCTCTGTTAATTTAACGACAATTGATGACGCGGAACGTTCTGATACAATGAACGCTGCCCAGTTTGACACGCCTAATTTGCGAAATTTACGTAGTGAACAGATAATCGTTCCTAACGAAGGTGAACAATATTCACAAAACACGTCAGACTGATTTGATTCCAGTGTAGTGACCAATAGTGCACATCCGATTGGCAAACCTTTTTGTGAATCGGTGAATGACCTAATGGTTACACAAAGAGTGACAAGTGCACATACACCATCACATAGCATTGAAAATAGAGTCGCTACTTCTGGCATGGATCAAATTATGGCAGTATTGTTACAACATGATGAAAAACAGTCGAGTGAAAAACAAGACAACAATCACAAACAATTTAATGAAAATTACAAACAACTTAATGATAAACAAGACAACAATTTTAAACAACTTAATGAACAGAACAAACAGTGAACAGATTACAGCTTTAAGAACAATTACGTGAGGAGATTAAGGCTTGTGCTAGGAACAGTAGTGAAGAAATTAGATCTGTGGCACAAGAATTAAATAATACACATGCAGCCACAACTAAATTACTTAGAGATGAAATTAGTGCAGTCGCTAAACAATGTTCTGAAAACGCAACACAGTTACGCGACGAGTTTAAATTAATGTCAGCAGAACTTTCACGCACACTGGATGCGAAAGTAGACGCGAAATTTGACCAACAGAACAGCCAAATTGACGAACGTTTTAATCACCACCTACAAAACAGTGAAACGCGTTACCGTAAGTTTATACAGGAATAGAATAAAGTAAAGCGACAAGTGATGGAAACAATTACTGCACAGAGACAGGAAGATAAGCGTAAATTGTTTACGAAAGCAAAAACATACGTAGACAACAATATTGCTACAGTATCAGACGAAATTAATGCTATCAAACAGTTGAACACCGAATTACATGGTGAAATCGCTGATCTTAAACCAAAAACAGACACACACACAGTAGACTTTCAGACAGTGACCGACAGACTTGAACAATTAGAACTAATACAGGATCCCGATGCCGTCAAAGCAGACGTTAAGAAATTAAACAAAACCACACGTAAAATACAAGAACAAATTAATGCTTGTGATACTAAAAACGATGATCAGGTAAAAATACTGACTGAAAAATATGGTCAATTGGCCAGTCGTATTGACGTTATCGAAAGTAATAATGACACCAAATCAGACGATACGTCACCAGTTTCGTTTAATCAAACACTCGAATTCCAAAATTTACAGCAGGCGATCAGTGAGATAGGTTCGTCTAATAATACATTGCGTAGAAAATTGTCATCTTTACAGCACGAAGTGACGGAGATGAAAAATATTTCAGCCTTTAACACATCACAGCATACGCCAGTTTTCGAACATTTGTCAAACTTACACAGCCAGTATAATTTAGGTAATTTACTAAGAGTACGTGAGTTAGATTCCGAACAGTCACAGACAAACAGATTCTCATACAATCCTGAACCTGTTCAGACATTCAGAGTCGATAACGTGGATTATAAGCAATTTTTATCCGTAAGAAAATCTAAGGTATTTATAAATGACAGAACACAAATACATCGTTTGGACTGGATACGACAATTTGCTTTTGTATTTTTTGTTTTTGAATTTTCACCGGTATTGCCTGTAACGCAAAAACTAAAATTTATTTGCAGCGCGTAATGGACCTCAGGGAATTCATTACACTTCGATGAATATATGCCGTAGCGTGCACAGGGCCCCAAGCCGTAGTAGTGCTATTTCATCTGCTGCCTTCTCTTTTACTATCCTTCATATCTGTCGGAACAGCTCTTCAACTTTCGATCTATCTAGGATTTAGGATGAGTAAAGAAAACCTGATACGCAAGTTTTATCTGAAAGTGACAGTTATCATACGCTCCAGGAACGACAACCACCAGAACTTTAATAACAGACAAAATTTTAGTTATCAGTATCGTCAAAATAATCAGCAACAGGAACCGCCTTTTGGTAACAGTAGAGGTTTTTCTCAACAACAGCATCAGAACCAGCCGGTTAGTATACCTAATAAACAATGCAGTCTGCAAGGTCAACCAAGCTTTAATGTTTCGCCGCCTGCACGTATAGCATCGGCTCCACCAAATAGTAACGCACCGCAACAAGGAAACCAGTACGTACAGAAAATACATCATTTCAACTCCTATCGCAACGCGTCATATAGCAATGACTATCATAACAGACGTAAAAATAATGGTCACAATTTTCAGCATACGTTTAAAAACAGTCGGTCTCATCAGCAGCAAAATCATCCGCAACCACATATTATCATGAATGAACCATACAGAAGATATCATCGCGAACGTAATACGTCAGGAAGAAATAACAGAACAGTACAAATAGTGGAAATGCCACAGCATCCTCCCGCAAATGATAGCACGTCAGATAGAATTTGACTAGATACAGTACAGGTTGCATCTTCCAGCAACGCAAGCAATACTTTTGTGACAGAGAATTTTGTTCACGAAAATGTTATTACTTTTGACGCCATTCGAGACACTCTTTTGCAGGAAAGACTAGTTATTCATTTCACACCCTGTCATTGAAGTAAAGATTGGATCATCCAAATTTTCAGCAGTAATCCATTCTGGATCACCTATGTCAGTTATAAATGAGGAAACTTTCAACGAATGTAACAAAGAGAATACCTCTCCTATATTACCATTAGGCAACACTAAAGTAAAAGGAGCAGTATCTGGTAAAGGAGTAGATGTAAACTTACAGACACATTTATCATTTTGTATTACAGGTTATACATTTCACTCAAATTTTTGGATTTTTCCCTTATTGACAACAGACGTTATTTTAGGTACGAATTTTCTGGTACAACACGACGCAATTATTGACTTTCAAAACTTCTATTTAATGTTAGAGGATGAAAATGTACAACTGGCATTAGAATTTCAGCACTCTTTATCTGCACGAGAACAAACAATTAATCGTACAGAGGTCATTTCCGCATCACGTAACATAGACTGTCATTCCACATTGTTCACAGATACGTACGTACACGACTCTAATACTCCAGACGAAGCCGACTATGACGTTATGCAAATGATTTCTGATAAAGTTAAACAGAGCAGTGCAAATACAGACGACGAACGCACACAAATACGCAAAATTCTTTTACAGCAAGCTCCAGTTTTTGACAACGTCCCTGGTACTAAGTCCGGTTTTATGTATGAATTTCAAGTTAAACAGCACGACACATTTAAAGCCAAACATTATCCCATTCCGTATATTCACAGAGAACAAGTTAAGAAAGAATTGCAAGCTATGCTTGACCAAGGAATTATTGAACCGGCAGTTAGTCCGTACATAAACCCACTCCATATTGTTAAGAAAAAGGATGGTTCACTTCGTCTCGTACTTGATTCGCGTCACATCAACGACATTATTATTAATGAAACAGATCGCCCACAGACACTAGAAGAACTTCTACAGAAATTTCATGGTACTGCTGATTATTCCACATTAGATTTGAAATCGGGATTTTCGCAAATTCAGCTCCATCCGAACTGCGGAAAGTACACGGATTTTCTCTGTTTTGGTGACTGTTATAAATTTTGTTAATTACCGTTCGGTTTAACTATTTCTTCAGCAGCATTTCGTGGTTTGAATAGTATACTTCCGACAGAACTTAAAGACAGAATCACAACGTATGTAGACGGCATTCTTATTGCAGAAGCTAACTGGTCTGAACACAAACTGATTCTTGAACAACTGTTACGAACTTTACGTGCACAAGGACTCACAGTTAATCTTAGCAAATCGCACTTTGGGAAAACTTCTATACAATTTCTTGGACATGTAATTTCAGCAGAAGGCATTGCGCCTGACCCGGAAAAACATCAGGCTTTACGTGACATTACTGTTCCTACAACGAAGAAACAACTACGCAGCTTTTTGGGTTTAATTAACTTTTTTCGTAAATTTATTCATTACTCTGCTTTAGACACCCCTAGATTATGTCAATTGACGGGTAAAAACACTATTTGGTCCTGGGATAGCCAAGCACATTCTGAATTTGTGAATCTGAAAGAAGCTTTGTTGAACGCACCACTCTTATCACATCCAGATCTTACTAGAAATTTTTCCATTGCTACCGACAGTTCTAACACCGCTTTAGGCGTACACATTTTTCAGGAAACTGAAGAAGATGGTATTACACTAATTAAAAACATCGCCTTTGCGAGTCGCATTCTGCCACCTGCTGAACGTAATTATTCTGTCACAGAACTTGAAACATTATGTTTTGTATGGGCACTTACGTGATTTCGGCATTTTCTTTAAGGAAGACATACGACCGTTTACACAGATCATAGAGCCATTCAGTTTTTACTTTCAGCAAAATTTACACACGACAGGTTAAGCAGATGGAAACTTTATTTACAGGAATTTAATTTTACAATTGTTCACATTCCCGGTACACAAAATATTGTAGCAGACGCACTATCCCGTTCCCTCAGCAACAATCAGCAAGACATCGCAACCAACTTCTGCAAAGCAAATTTCAGCGTCATGTACATTCAACAAGTTGCATTTGAAAATTTCATTTCGTCGTCATTACGAGACATAGCGCAAGAGCAGAGTAAAGACAACGTGTGGAAAGAAATTAAATACCTTTGGCAAGATAGGAATAATGTTACTACTAGAAACCATTACACTGTACGCAATAATATTCTGTTTCGCCGCTCTCACCCTGACAGCAACAATTGGTTACTATGCATTCCTGACGAGCTTGTTAACAAATTAATTTGGTATACTCATTTAAGTTACTCACATTATGGAGCCAGAAAATGTTTTCTAATACTGAGACAGAACTGTTATTTTACCAACATTGAGAAAGGTATTCGACGAGTTTTAGCGTCATGTAAAATCTGCCAGAAAGCTAAGTCAGACACGACTTCACATATTCCTCCATTTCATCCCATTGTACCCGTTAAATTGAGACACATGGCCGCTGTAGACATTTTTGGTCCGATTCCCAGAACTAATAAAGGTTTTTACTACATCTTTGTCGCTGTTGAACTCACTTCAAAATTTGTTACCTTCACTCCGTTACACAAAGCTACTGCTAAATCTGTTTTGAAAGCATTTGTAAAACATTTTTTATTTCATGTAGGGCATGTATTGAAAGCAATTTCCGACAATGGACCACAATTTCGATCTGCTATATGGACACGTATGTTACGAACAAGAAACATTACTCCGATCTATATATCCAAGTATCATGCTTCTTCGAACCCTTGTGAACGATTAATGAAAGAAATTGGTAAACTGTGTAGAATATACTGCCATAAAAGACATATTGATTGGGACACACAAATACTCTCATTCCAGGATGTAATTAATTCCATACCAAATGAATCTACTATGCTATCTCCGACTGTTATACTGAAAAATATTGAAGCACCTAACAAAATTAAAAAATTAGTATCCTTTCCTGCATCTCGTCGACTACGACACCATGAAATAATTGACATTGCGCCGAACAACATCAAAGGTGGCGCAGAGCGCCGGAGAAGACAGCAAAAACAGGTTTGTACACGCCGTGACTTTCACATTGGACAGAAGATATTAGTACGTACACACTATTTATCTACCAGAGGAAAGAATAGATGTAGTAAATTTGAGCTACATGCAGGTCCATACAGAATACGCAGTATTCGTCACCCCAATGTAGTACACGTCGAAACTCTGAGAACCAGAAAAAGTAAAGGCATTCACCATGTCTCCAATATTAAACCCTTTATTGAACGAACATACTTTATGATTTATCACATTGTAATGTCTTTTCCTGATTTTTATATGACCAATGATGCAATTATTTATATGAACACTTACTGATGATAATTATATTTTTCTTTTCTTGGCAAGTGCCTGGCAAGGTAAGGTTAGCAGGTCGCTTTTCTTGTCGTTACACATAAGACTGTGCACAGTTTCCAGATAAACTTACATATTTTATGACAATTATGCAATTCTATCTAGTGACATATTAATTTTATCAAATTCTTTCTTCATTAAAGTCTTCAACTCTCGCCTCTATCAACTACACAACATACAAGCTGAACACAAAGACAGTCATTTCTTGTCGTTATATATCAGACCGTGCACATTTTCCATTTTTCATGTATGTATGATTGTTTTCCTGGTTGTTTGTATGCACTATGAAATCTTTAAGATATAACAAACACCAGTTGACTTTGCCTTATGATATCTCAACATCGTGAATATTTTACATTTTTTTTTTTGCTACTACATTATGATACTCTGTGTACATTTTTGCACATGCACACTGTCTATGTTTTTGACATATTACGTTTTCCGTCATGCTATGCTGTATGCTTAATTATATCACTAGAAACCAATTTTTATTTAATGGGTATATGATTTAAATGCAAGACATTAATCATTGTTCATCATTTTCAGAAAGCAATAACGTGTAAATGAAATAAATGAAACAAACCATAGTGGATTACTATGAAATGGGAATTTCACTTTCGGAATGAACGAAAGAAGATGCAATACCTCGTCACGAAGAGTAAATGGATCAGAATTAACAAACATTAACATGAATATACCATACACATCGTATGATAGCAGCCTTAACTAATTATTTTTCTTTCAGAATACGAGGCAATTGATGCAGGCTGTCAAACAGAACTACACATCTTAGTTTTAGTGATGAAATATGCTAGAAATAAGGAACTCTATACTATGAATAGTTGTATGAAGTAAATGGTAATATGAATAATGAATAATGAAGTGTCTTTTTGCAGATGCTAATGAATGATGATGAATAGTGATGAAGAATATGGTAATATGAATAATGAAGTTTTTCTTTGCAGGTGAGAATAATAATGAAGTTATGGTGATATGAATAATGAAGTTTTTGTTTACAGGTGATGATAGTGATAAATTTTACATGGCCACTAAACGCACCACTTTTAAGTTTTTCTTTCCAGATGAAGATAATGATGAAGTTTATATATTTACTGTTAGTTAAGAGATGCTATATAGTTATTTAAGTATTTGTTGCAGTTAGTTTTCACAGTATGTCTTACATAACATGGTATAATGACTGAAGGTTTTGGAAAGGACAGCTAGAGTACATATGTATTGATTACACATTTCATTACCTGTTAATTCGAAGTTCACTACTTTTCAGCATAATATGCGTTTCTTCTTTCAGCTTAATAACCCATTTTGTATATTTTCTAGGAGAAGCTATTCATGAAATTAATGTGCTATAAGCAGTTAGTCATTAAACCTGTTCTAGTACCTGCACTTTTTTACCTACTTGTGTGTGTCATTCATGAATGTGATCACATATACTCTACTTGTTTCATAACCTTGCTACAGCTGACTCATGATGAATGGCGTTACCTATCCTCATTTGCAGCAATAAGTCAAAAGCAAATATTTTCAAGCGCCAGCAATTAATTATCGATCCCAACGTAATGCATTGCTAGCACAAAAAAAAACAAAAAATAAATTAAAAAATAGACCTTGAATAATAGTCACAGTGTGTTACATTTTAAATGTGTCTTATGTCACTGGAATGATCAGTTCTGAGTAATACTGAACGATGTTTTCTAATCACAGACCTTGAGTAATAGTTACAGTGTGTTACATTTTCAATATGTCCTATGGCACTTGAATGATGAGTTCTAAGTAATACTGAATCATGTTTTGTAATAATGCATCATTACTATGCCAATAATTTCTGTACATAATATTTTTGTTATGCTCTATAAATGCTATGCCAATAATTAAACCTCATTTTGAATGATAACTTCTGAATAATACTGAATAAGGTTTTATAAAATATAAGAATTCTTAGTAACTGGCCAATGAGTGCCAATAATTATTTTAAATATGCCGTATGTCACTTGAATGATGAAAAATGTTTTGTACTATTCAATACTTGCTATATGTTTAGTAACTGGCCAATGAATGCCACTGTTTCTTATTTCAATTTTGTATTATGTCACCTACATGCTATTATATATGAATACCAGTAGCTTGATGCTACACTCATTAGCCCCTGTTTTGAAGGATGACTTCTGATGGTTTGTAACTGGCCAAAGAGTGCCAATGATTACTGTAACTAGATGAATTATGTAAGTGGTATGCCATTAATTAACTCTTGCTTTGAATGATCACTTTTGAATAATGCATAAAAACGGTTTGTAACTGACTAATGAGTGCCAATGTTCACTGTAATCAGATGACTTATGAACATTATTCTGTAATACTTCATAAATAGTACAGAAATGTTCAGTAACTAGGCAATGAGTGCCACCACTTACTCAAATCTGTTGATAGACTAGTGTAATTCTCAATGATGACTAGCATAAGACTTAATGTCCTTCATCTTCTGACCTAATTACCAGAAATTACTGCAATATACGTTTGTCCTGTCTATCCTTATGATCATGGAGCACTATATTTGGTTTCTGCACTAATTCTACGTTGGTGAAAGAGTGTGGTGTTGACACATCATGGTGACCACCACCTTGAACAATGGAGATGTTATTATGCTTCCACAGTTTGGTGTACCTAATGTACTACCAAAATGATAACATTGAATATTCATACGACATTTCAGTGTCTTGGCTACACTGATTAATAGTTCAGGGTAGAGAACTTCAGATTGTCTCACTTGGTGTCGTGCTTCTGTAGAAAGATATGGACTTTCAGTGCAGCTACGTGCAACCTACTGTGCCACAACCATGATGCAATCCTTCCCTTTCCTATCCTAGTTCTTGTAAATTGGTAAAAAAGTACTACAGTGCGTATGCACTTTATGTCATTTGTTAATATGTTTTGTACTCATTGCGCGTCCGCCCCTCGTGGTCTCGCGGTAGCGTTCTCGCTTCCCGAGCATGGGGTCTCGGGTTCGATTCCCGGCGGGGTCAGGAATTTTTCCTGCCTCGAGATGACTGGGTGTTATTGTGTCGTCTTCATCATTTTCATTCATCCCCATTACGGTCGGAGGAAGGCAATGGCAAACCACCTCCACTAGGACCTTGCCTAGTAAGGCGGCGCGGTTCTCCCTACGCGCTGTAAAGAAGTATGGGACTCATCATCATCATCACTCATTGCGTATACATTTTGTCATTGCTAGATATGTTCTGTACTACAGTGCATATGCACTTTATGTCATTTGTTAATATGATTTGTACTCATTGCGTATACATTTTGTGATAGAACATACTCAGTGCATGTGCACTCTATTTTAGTTCATGTTCTGCACTTATATATATATATATATATATATATATATATATATATATATATATATATACACATATATATATATATATATATACTCTGTGACTGTAAACTTAGTTAATTAAGAAAAATTTGTTGCTCATGGCAAGTCAAATTGACTCACCATCGCTGCCAAATTTTTGCCCCCCCCCCCCCCACCCCCAGTGGTGGGTTGTGTAAGAGGTCCGAGCAGATGTAATTTCGATGTATTGCTCATGCGCTGCCTGCGATATGCAAGGTATAAGAGAATCGCTGACCAGAGAGCAGTGTTGACTGTACGAACTGTGTAGCAGTAGCAGTAAGTTGTTGCTAGTGTGTGTGTCTGCTCTTGTCTGGTCTGGTGTATCATGTTGGCTAGGCCGGTCGCGGTGCAGCGATGCCGGAGCCTGAGTATTATTGTATAAGGTAAAAAAAGCAGCCTCACGCGTATCTAGTAATATTATGTAAACTCCCATGTATATCTTTTAAAAATGTCCTAATAATAACAAGCATTCATTTCTATTTAAAGAATTTAATATTTTTTTCAATGCATGATCATTCCGATTGTTGCAAAAGAAAAATCATTTGCTTCCTTTCATAAATAACAAATGTATAGGCCAGTAATGCACAGAGCTGTGCCGGAAAAGAGCTATTGTAAGAGCAGATAGTTGCCGACTTTATCGAGATGAGAATTTTTGCTTTTTATTCAGAATGATCTTACAGGGCCATGATGCAGCACTGCTGTCGTCCAAATTTTACCAGGTTATTGAATTTATTTTTTATTACGACGTTTAGGAATTTTTCTGTTTCGAGCTTATATTAAATGAGAAAAGAATTTTGTGGGTACATTAAATAGGAACCAGTTTTGTTCTGCGTTTACACTAAAATCAGAATCATTAACCAAATAATATTTAATTACATAATATTTTGTGGGGAGGTTACAATGAAATACTGTTGAAGGCCTAAACTTTAAATAGGTGACATGAATATCGGCTGAAGGTCATATACTAAACATAAAACAAACAATATTAATACAAGGCTGAAGTCCTGGCACAGTATCTACGACCAAATACAACGACAATCACAAAAAACAAACAGTGGTGTTCAGGAGTGTTCCAAGGGTCGGCCTGGAGAGGAAACTCTAATAAGCACAGTTTAGGTGAGACAGGCAGCGAAGCGTAACATTAAACAATCGGGTGGCAACACGACCTAGGGACAGTTGAGGAACCAACCAACAGCTTATCAATTCCTTTCCACCAGACACACTCGCTGCTCTGTTTCAACTGACCGACTGACAACTCCCGTACGCAGACAGCATTCATCTACTCAGTGGAAATCACAGTAGCTACACAAGGTTCCACGTAAACACACTTGCACAAGAACCCGAACAATCGTAAAATCAATTACTGTGGAATAACAAGGACGAATCAATTCGACACACAGAGAGTTTCCACAATCGGTCGGCGACCGAATACACGTCGTCCGATGAGACGACCGACCGAACGACCAACCCAGGTAGTTCCCATTCAAGTTACATGTGTCGGCAACGGTCTGGCGAGTCTTGGGTGTCCGAAGCTGATTGCAGCTCCAACCCGACTCTACTCCATGTCCGTTCGGAATTCGGAGACACGGTGACCCGGGCACTCTGGCTCGGACCCATCCATGCAGAGATAACTCTTGCCCATTGGCCACGACATCTCTGCACAAGGAAGGAACCGACCCACGTCCAGCACGATGACCAAGTGACGAGGCCCAGAATCGGTCAAAAGACCCAATACACATCTCCCGACGAGACGACCAACCGAACGACTAACCAACGGTCGTCCAGCTCTAATCTCCCTCCGTCGGATAGTTCATGTGTGTCGCCAGCGGTCGGCGAACACTGGCTGTCCTTACCTTACTGGCGTTCCGTCCCCGTCTGCACTGCTGCTGCGTCCTGACTGAGCTCCCGACGGACGACGACCCGCAAAATACTATCGGTCGCTCCAGAGAAAGTACGACGGAGCACTTATCGATAAGCGCTGCTGCTGCCACTCACAGGCGGGCAAGGCAGGAAGTTAGTGACGCCAGTAAACAGAATAAGAAAACGAGGCGGCAATAAAAGGAATGAAGACGAGCCGCGCACCGCTCAAGTGGCAGGAACGTTGGAAAATTTCACACATAGGCAATGCGGTGATATGCCGAGAGGAATTTTATTGACTGTGCCAACGGGCGCGGAAGACTACGCTCAAATATGTGAGCGTAACTTGTGGGTCATGAGTTACTTCGAGACATTATACACTGTTTCTATATATCACACTTGAGTTATTCTGTTAATGGAAGATTAAAACTCTTGATGAGTAAAGAACGGAAGCATTTTTTTTTAAATTCTGTCAGTAATTAACTGAAATATAGGAAATCAAACTGTTGTCGCTCTTTGAAGCCGTTACACAGAGTACCAGCAGCTGTGATTGGTTATCCATTTTAGCAATTTACGAGGGTCACTCCAAAAGAAATGCACACTATTGTTGAAAAATACAGTTTTCATGCTGCATGTGTGAAAGTTCTACAGTGCGTAGGTGCATTTCAAACTTAGTTCAACCTGTTCCCGTGAGTGGCGTCGTCACAGCATGTCTTCAAGATGGCTACTACACTTGACGTTCGTCAGAAGCAACGTGCTGTCATAGAATTCCTGTGCTGTGAAAATTAGACAGTGGGAAACATCCACAAGAGTTGAAAAAGGTGTATGGAGATGCTGCTGTCGATCGCAGTACAGTTAGTCGGTGGGCAATCAGGTTACGTGATGAAAGCGGGTACGGCAATATTGAGGATTGTCCTCACAGCGGCAGGCCTCGTACTGCACACACTCCAGACAACGTGCAGGGAGTTAACGAATTGGTGACTGCTGACAGACGCATCACAGTGAACGAATTGTCCCGCTACGTTGGGATAGGGAAAGGAAGTGTTTGCAGAATACTGAAAGTGTTGGCGATAAAAAGGGTTTGTGCCAGGTGGCTTTCCAGGATGTTGACAGTGGCTCACAAAGAAACAAGAAGAACGGTATGTAGCGAACTTTTGGAACAGTACGAGAATGGTGGAGATGAATTTCTTGGAAGAACTGTGGCAGGTGATGAAACATGGCTCCATAATTTTTCACCAGAGACGAAGAGGCAATCAATGGAGTGGCATCATGCAAATTCACCCAAGAAAAAAAATTCAAAACCATACCTTCTGCTCGAAAAGTTATGGCTACGATGTTTTCCGATTCCGAAGGACTCTTGCTTGTGGACATCATGCCAAGTGGAACCACCATAAATTCTTATGCATATGTGACGACACTGAAGAAACTTCAAGCTCGACTGTGTCTTGTTCGACTGTTGCACGACAATGCACGGCCACATGTCACTCAAAAAATAATGGAAGCGATCACAAAGCTTGGATGGACAACACTGAAACACCAGCCTTGCAGTCCTGACCCGGCTCCATGTGACTATCATCTCTTTGGGAAACTGAAAGACTCTCTTCGTTGAACAAGATTGTGCACTCGGCCAAACTGTGGCTCCAACAGGTTGGTCCAGAATTTTACCGTGCGGGTATACAGGCGCTGGTTCCAAGATGGCGAAGGCAGTTGAGAGGGAAGGAAATTATGTGGAGAAATGAAAATATTGTTGCTAAAGGATGTATCTACACACTGTAAAACTTTCAAACATGTAGAATAAAAGATGGATTAAAAAAAAGTGTGCATTTCTTTTGGAGTGACCCTCATTGTATTGTAGAATTTTTTGTCTGCCTATGAGCTTGTAGAGTGCCGGACCTATTGCTCTTCGTGCTGTTATTCTTGCCCATTTCACATCTCTTTCACATTCACTATGAGCCGGAATGTGTGACGAATGTTCCTAAGGGCATTAGCATCGGTCTTCCTCTGGAAGAGAGCCAGGGACACGCTCTTCTCGTACAGTGGCTGGCTCTAAACTTTCTCGCACACTGCTGAGAATTTCGCCATGAAAGACACACTCACACAGACGGTCTACACGCCGTCCCGACTCGGTCGTTGCATTTAACGCGGTGTCCCCTCTGTGTCGGCGGCGCGTGGCTCAGGCTGGCACAAACTGACTGTAGCAAGTAGTGGGTGCGGTGCGGCGGCTCCACCTGCCGCTGAATAGACAGGCGGAGCGGCGTCCCGGTGTGCCCGGCGGCTTATCCGCGCAGATCCGCGCCTCATTGTGCCGGATCGGCGCACATCAAAGCGCCGCCGGCCGCCGGCCGCTCCCACGCCACCCCACCCGCAGGGCTCACTTGCCGGAAGATCGTCGCCAGCTGCTTGTCGGCGAGTTCCCTAGCAGCCAGCTGCCAGCTTGCGCTGCTACTGTGCTGCCTCCCACCTACCGCCCGCCTACCTACCGTACCCGACTGCTTCACAGTGAGCCAGCAGTTTAGTGTTGGGAGCCATGTTATTCCACCTACTAACTGAGTAAAATGATTCGGTGCGATACGCTCCAGTAAACTGTAAAGCAGACAGTCGAGTCGTATCCGTCTACATCTACATCTACATACATACTCCGCAATTCACCATACGGTGTCTGGCGGAGGGTACCTCGTACCACAACTAGCATCTTCTCTCCCTGTTCCACTCCCAAACAGAACGAGGGAAAAATGACTGCCTATATGCCTCTGTACGAGCCCTAATCTCTCTTATCTTATCTTTGTGGTCTTTCCGCGAAATGTAAGTTGGCGGCAGTAAAATAGTGCTGCAGTCAGCCTCAAATGCTGGTTCTCTAAAATTCCTCAGTAGGGATTCACGAAAAGAACGCCTCCTTTCCTCTAGAGACTCCCACCCGAGTTCCTGAAGCATTTCTGTAACACTCGCGTGATGATCAAACCTACCAGTAACAAATCTAGCAGCCCGCCTCTGAATTGCTTCTATGTCCTCCCTCAATCCGACCTGATAGGGATCCCAAACGCTGGAGCAGTACTCGAGAATAGATCGTATTAGTATTTTATAAGCGGTCTCCTTTACAGAAGAACCACATCTTCCCAAAATTCTACAAATGAACCGAAGACGACTATCCGGCTTCCCTACAACTGCCATTACATGCTTGTCCCACTTCATATCGCTCTACAATGGTACTCCCAAATATTTAATCGACGTGACTGTGTCAAGCGCTACACTACTAATGGAGTATTCAAACATTACGGGGTTCTTTTTCCTATTCATCTGCATTACTTTACATTTATCTATATTTACAGTTAGCTGCCAACTTTACACCAATCACAAATCCTGTCCAAGTCATCTTGTATCCTCCTACAGTCACTCAACGACGACATCTTCCCGTACACCATAGTATCATCAGCAAACAGCCGCACAGTGCTATCCACCCTATCCAAAAGATCACCACCACCCCAGCTTATCATAAAATTGGGTTAGACGTCTACACACTTCAGACGTTCAGTTTATGTTCCTTCCAAGGTTGCCACTGCGATACATTCAACAAGAAAATCGTCTGAAAACAATATTACGATTACTTGGCGATGCTCTTCATATAACTGATGGACGCAGTAAGCCACAATGAAATGGTTCGTCGTTAGTAAAGGATGTAACGATAGTACCATACCTAATGTTTTTAGTTTTATTTAGTGCCACATTATTATGCCACTCTCTGACGCGTGAGGTGGCAACGTTGAGTCACTGCTCAGATGCCACGTAAGGGAATGACACAGAACGCTTGCTAATTAACAGGAACAATGAGGAGATAATTTTAAAAGATTTAAATACTGAAGTATGAAAGAAATTGTTGTTGTTGTGATCTTTCGTTTAAAGGCTGATTTAAGGCACCTCTCCGCGCAAACTGCTACATATATCATTTCTGGACTCCATTCAAAGTAATACATTCAACCATCGGTCTTCCTCCTCAATGCTTACGCCCCCCAAACGTCTCTCCAGTACCTCAGAATGAGTCCTATGAAACGATCCTTCCTTCCGCCGGAGGTTCGAGTCCTCCCTCGGGCATAGGTGTGTGTGTTGTTCTTAGTCAGTTTAAGTAGTGTGTAAGTCTAGGGACCGATGACCTCAGCAGTTTGGTCCCTTAGGTATTCACACAGATTCAAACATTTTTGAGACGATCCGTTGTTTGCTCGTCCAATTTTTTTTTTTTTTATCTCTTATTAGAGTCACTACCTCCTCTTTAGTTATCCGATCTACCCATTCAGTTTTCTCTTCTTATTCGAGCTGCTTATCGTCTGTACTTCACTTCTGTAGAAAGCTACACTCCAGACTGATACCTTCAGAAGAGACTTCTTAAAAGTAAAATTGACGTCCTATCTCGTTGTTAGGCCATCTTCAGGAATTTGCCGTCCAAAGATACAAACTCATTGAACACTTCTTGCATCTTACTTCGTAAGCTATCTTCCCCTCCTTGTCACTTGACATAATTCAGGTATTCCCGTTGTTTTACTTTTCTTTATGTTCGTCTTATAACCCCTTTACAAGACACTTTGTATTCAGTTCAACATTTCTTGTGAGTCCTTTGTTTTTCAGCGAGATTTACAGTGACATCTTCAAATCTCAAACTTTTACTTCTTCTCAGTGAATTCTAAGTTCGTCTCCAAATTTCTTGTTGGTTTCCTTTACTTTGTGTAGTATAAAGATTTAATAACATAACTGATAGGCTACAAAAATGACTAATTCCTTCTTCAACTACTGCTTCCCTTTCATATCCTTTGCCACTTTTAAATGACTCATTTAACTGCAGTCTGGTTTCTGTACAAGTTGTGAATAACGTTCCCCTCCCTGTATTTCATCCCTACACCGTCCTGAATTTGAAATAATTAGTGCAATCAGTACCGTCAAAAGCTTTCTTTAAATCTACAAATACTACAAATATACGTTTGCTTTTCTTAATCCTACCTTGAAAAAAGTCTTGTTGGGTCAATAATGCCTTGTGTGTTTCTACATTTCTCTGTTGCCCAAATTAATCTTTTCAGATATCGGTTGCTATCCGTTTCTTCTTTCTTCCGTTAATGATTCGTGTCACTATCCTGCAACAATCATTTATATAATATTTACACTTGTCAGCGCCTGATTTCTTGTAACTGAAATGATTACATTCTTCTTGAAGTCCGAGGGCGTTTCGACTGCCTCACATACGCTACTCTCCAAATGGAATCGTTTTGTCACCGCTGGCTCTCAATAATTCTGGTGACGTCTACTCCCGATGTCTTTTCCCTACAGAGATTTCAGTGCTTTGTCAAAATCTTTTGGCAGTGTCATATGTCCAGTTTCGTTTTCAACTACTTGCTCTTCCTTTTTTATAATATAGTTTTAAAGTTAATTACTCTTAACTACCCCTTCAGTAGATTCCTTCCATATCTCAGCTTACTTGATTTTGTTTGTTATCTGAGCTTTTCATATTCATAAGTGTGTTCTTCATTTCCAATAGGCAGCCTAGCTTTCGTTCCCTATCAATTCCTACTTAGGCATTTTGATGTGTGCAGTCCAGTCACATTAATGTGACCATCGCCTATGTTGAACATCAACATGCAATAACCACTCACATACGGCAGATGGCAGCATTGACACTGAAGAATATATAAAGGGTGTTGAGAAAGGCGGGGGGTGGTGGCGGTGGGAGGGGGGGGGGGGGAGTGGGGCAGGAGATGGAGAACACAGCAGTCGTTGACATAATGCGGAAACGGTGCTATTTATCTGACGTTCAGAAGGACATGATCATTGGCTTTCAGGCCAAGGGTCGAAGCATTTCAAAGACTGTTAAACAGCGTAGTTAAAGTACACCGTGTACGGAAAAACGGCGCTATCCAAACCTGGCGCCGAGGTAGCTGTGGTGTACCGCGAGCCATAGATGAGAGGGGCTAATGACGGTTGTGGAGATGTGTCTCATTGAAGAGACACTTCAATGATCGTTGCTGCGTTAGGGCCTCTGAGGCAGGCGCCTGGTTGATGCACCCATGATGACTGCTGTTCATCGCCAAGGAAGGCTGGAATTAGGACGCCGATACAGCAACTTGACGTTCACTGAGTGGAAACAAGTAGCGTTTCCAAACGAACCATATTTTATGCTCCATCGGACAGATAGCTGTTGATGTGTACGGTGCGAAACATCCGAAAGCAGCCACCTTGCAACAGTCGTCGGAGCGCTATGTTCTGGGGAATATTTTCGTGCCATTCGTTGGGTGATCTCGTCATTCTAGAACTCACAATGGATTAACACAAGTATACATTTATCCTTGAGGACCATATACAGTTTGTTTTTCCTCGCCACTAAGGCATCTACCAGCAGGACAATGTAACGTATCACACAGTTCGCAGTGTGCGTGTGTGGTTCGTACTCTCTTGGCCACCAAACACTCAGGATTTAAAAGCAATAGGGAAAGTGTGAGCACTTTTATCGGGCTGTTAACGCCGTGGATCATCACCCGAGAAACCTTTAGCAGCTGGTCACAGCACTGGAGTCGTCATGGCTCCACGTCCCTGTCTGCACCTTCCAGAACGTCGCTAATTTACTTCTTGCACGACTCGCAGCGGCCCGCTCTGCAAATTATGGTTATTCAGACTTTTCACAGCTGCTCACGTTAAAGTTGAGTGAACAGTTGACCTATAATTTGTTCAGTTTTAATATCCAGTTCGTAACCAATAACCAGATATAGACTCAGATCACAATATAGTAGTGATGAAGAGTAGGCTGAAGTTCAAGACATTAGTCAGGAAGAATCAATACGCAAAGAAGTGGGATACGGAAGTACTAAGGAATGACGAGATAAGTTTGAAGTTCTCTAACGCTATAGATACAGCAATATGGAATAGCGCAGTAGGCAGTACAGTTGAAGAGGATTAGACATCTCTAGAACCGGCCAAGTTGGGAAGGAAAACATAGGTACAAAGAAGGTAGCTGCGAAGAAACCATGGGTAACAGAAGAAATACTTCAGTTCATCGATGAAAGGAGGAAGTACAAACATGTTCCGGGAAAATCAGGAATACAGAAATACAAGTAGCTGAGGAATGAAATAAATAGGAAGTACAGGGAAGCTAAGACGAAATGGCTGCAGGGAAAATGTGAAGACATCGAAAAAGATATGATTGTCGGAAGAACAGACTCAGCATACAGGAAAGTCAAAACAACTTTTGGTGACATTAAAAGCAACGGTGGTAACATTAAGAGTGCAACTGGAATTCCACTGTTAAATGCAGAGGAGAGAGCAGTTAGGTGGAAAGAATACATTGAAGGCCTCTATGAGGATGAAGATTTGTCTGATGTGAAAGAAGCAGAAGCAGGAGTCGATTTAGAAGAGATAGGGGATCCAGTATTAGAATCGGAATTTAAAAGAGCTTTGGAGGACTTACGGTCAAATAAGGCAGAAGGGATAGATAACATTCCATCAGAATTTCTAAAATCATTGGGGGAAGTGGCAACAAAACGACTATTCACGTTGGTGTGTAGAATATATGAGTCTGGCGATATACCATCTGACTTTCGGAAAAGCATCATCCACACAATTCCGAAGACAGAAAGAGCTGACAAGTGCGAGAATTATCACACAATCAGCTTAACAGCTCACGCATCGAAGCTGCTTACAAGAATAATATACAGAAGAATGGAAAAGAAAATTGAGTATGCGCTAGGTGACGATCAGTTTGGCTTTAGGAAAAGTAAAGGGACGAGGGAGGCAATTCTGACGTTACGGCTAATATTGGAAGCAAGGATAAAGAAAAATCAAGACACTTTCATAGGATTTGTCGACCCGGAAAAAGCGTTCGACAATATAAAATGGTGCAAGCTGTTCGAGATTCTGAAAAAAGTAGGGGTAAGCTATTGGGAGAGACGGGTCATATTTAATATGTACAACAACCAAGAGAGAATAAAGAGTGGACGATCAAGAACGAAGTGCTCGTATTAAGAAGGGTGTAAGACAAGGCTGTAGCCTTTCGCCCCTACTCTTCAATCTGTACATCGAGGAAGCAATGATGGAAATAAAAGAAAGGTTCAGGAGTGGAATTAAAATACGATGTGAAAGGATATCAATGATACGATTCGCTGATGACATTGCTATCCTGAGTGAAAGTGAAGAAGAATTAAATGATCTGCTGAACGGAATGAACAGCCTAATGAGTACACAGTATGGTTTGAGAGTAAATCGGAGAAAGACGAAGGTAATGAGAAGTAGTAGAAACGAGAACAGCGAGAAACTTAACACCAGGATTGATGGTCACGAAGTCAATGAAGTTAAGGAATTCTGCTACCTAGGCAGTAAAACAACCAATGACGGACGGAGCAAGGAGGACATCAAAAGCAGACTCTCTATGGCAAAAAAGGCATTTCTGGCCAAGAGAGGTCTATTAATATCAAATACCGGCGTTAATTTGAGGAACTATAGACCTATATCTCTAACGTCTATCAGTTGTAGAATTTTGGAACACGTATTGTGTTCGAGTATAATGACTTTTCTGGAGACTAGAAATCTACTGTGTAGGAAACAGCATGGGTTTCGAAAAAGACGGTCATGTGAAACCCAGCTCGCGCTATTTGTCCACGAGACTCAGAGGGCCATAGATACGGGTTCACAGGTAGATGCCGTGTTTCTTGACTTCCGCAAGGCGTTCGATACAGTTCCCCACAGTCGTTTAATGAACAAAGTAAGAGCATATGGACTATCAGACCAATTGTGTGATTGGATTGAGGAGTTCCTAGATAACAGGACGCAGCATGTCATTCTCAATGGAGAGAAGTCTTCCGAAGTAAGAGTGATTTCAGGTGTGCCGCAGGGGAGTGTCATAGGACCGTTGTTATTCACAATATACATAAATGACCTTGTGGATGACATCGGAAGTTCACTGAGGCTTTTTGCGGATGATGCTGTGGTGTATCGAGAGGTTGTAACAATGGAAAATTGTACTGAAATGCAGGAGGATCTGCAGCGAATTGACGCATGGTGCAGGAAATGGCAATTGAATCTCAATGTAGACAAGTGTAATGTGCTGCGAATACACAGAAAGATAGATCCTTTATCATTTAGCTACAAAATAGCAGGTCAGCAACTGGAAGCAGTTAATACCATAAATTATCTGGGAGTACGCATTAGGAGTGATTTAAAATGGAATGATCATATAATGTTGATCGTCGGTAAAGCAGATGCCAGACTGAGATTCATTGAAAGAATCCTAAGGAAATGCAATCCGAAAACAAAGGAAGTAGGTTACAGTACGCTTGTTCGCCCACTGCTTGAATACTGCTCAGCAGTGTGAGATCCGTACCAGATAGGGTTGATAGAAGATATAGAGAAGATCCAACGGAGAGCAGCGCGCTTCGTTACAGGATCATTTAGTAATCGCGAAAGCGTTACGGAGATGATAGATAAACTCCAGTGGAAGACTCTGCAGGAGAGACGCTCAGTAGCTCGGTACGGGCTTTTGTCAAAGTTTCGAGAACATACCTTCACCGAAGAGTCAAGCAGTATATTGCTCCCTCCTACGTATATCTCGCGAAGAGACCATGAGGATAAAATCAGAGAGATTAGAGCCCACACAGAGGCATACCGACAATCCTTCTTTCCACGAACAATACGAGATTGGAATAGAAGGGAGAACCGATAGAGGTACTCAAGGTTCCCTCCGCCACACACCGTCAGGTGGCTTGCGGAGTATGGATGTAGATGTAGATGTAGAAGAAATTACTGAGGACGTACGTCTGGACTACAGCATTGTATGGTAGTGAAACATGGACTGTGGGAAAACCGGAACAGAAGATTATCGAATCATTTGAGATGTGGTGCTATAGACGAATGTTGAAAATTAGGTGGACTGATAAGGTAAGGAATGAGGAGGTTCTATGCAGAATCGGAGAGGAAAGGAATATGTGGAAAACACTGATAAGGAGAAGGGACAGGATGATAGGACATCTGCTAAGACATGAGGGAATGACTTCCTTGGTGCTAGAGGGAGCTGTAGAGGGCAAAAATTGTAGAGGAAGACAGAGATTGAAATACGTCAACCAAATTATTGAGGACGTAGGTTGCAAGTGCTACTCTGAGATGAAGAGGTTAGGACAGGATAGGAAGTCGTGGCTGGCCGCATCAAACCAGTCAGTAGACTGATGATCAAAAAAAAAAACAAATTTATTAACAACGATTCATACTCAACAATCATTAGAAGACATTGTCTGAGCCCAAAGCAATTGTAAAATCAATTAAAAGTTGCAAATCGAGCTGGATAGCTATTTTTGATAAAAGGTTTTTCAGTTTAAAATATGGTTTGTAATGTCTCTGCCATACCATTATTTATCTGAAACCTTCTCGTCTCTCTGGGCCTCTTCCATGTTCACAACCTTCTTTGATGGTTCTTAAACCCAGTATCAGCAGTGATGAAGTTCTGCGCCTCGTAACATCGTCCCATTCCATGTTCTCGTACTGTTTAACCTTCTTTTCCGTGTTATATTATTCAATTCCTGTAGCAGTTCACAACTCAGCATTCACCACAATTAATTATCTGAATAATTTGCTCTAACTCATGTTTCAATCTCTTGTTAGCTTCTTGCTCTATAGATCAACTGCACGGAAAATCCATATCATACCCTATAAATTAATCTGATGTACGTACTATACATTAATCATGTACGTATGGCCGGCTAGGAAGTGTTCTTGGTCGGTAACAAAAGGTAACTTCTCCTGAATTGTTTCGTCCAAAATATTCCTGCAAGCTACCTTGCTTTCTGTGGTGTCACCGCCAGACACCACACTTGCTAGGTGGTAGCCTCTAAATCGGCCGCGGTCCGCTAGTATACGTCGGACCCGCGTGTCGCCACTGTCAGTGATTGCAAACGGTAGGTCTAGAGAGACGTCCTAGCACTCGCCCCAGTTGTACAGCCGACTTTGCTAGCGATGGTTCACTGAAAAATTACGCTCTCATTTGCCGAGACGATAGTTAGCATAACCTTCAGCTACGTCATTTGCTACGACCTAGCAAGGCGCCATTATCAATTGCTATTTATCTAGTGATGTATGTACCGTCAGACCGATGTTCACCAATTATGGATTAAAGTTAAGTATTTCAGAAGCTACGTACCTTCTTTTGCTAGTATAATTACTTTACCTGTTCCAGACCTCACGCCAGCCGGTGTGAGCTTAAACGAGTGCCTTTCGGCTTCCTCTCCTAGTGGCTTGGCTGTCTTGCCAAGTCACAACACTTTCTATTACATTCTACAGGATTAAAAACTTTCTATCAGAGTGGTTCTTGGACACAAGATGACCAGTATTTTGCCAAGAACAACATAAACTGTTCAGAAGTAGTAAATTTTTCCATAGTTTCCGTTACCGAGATAACGGCTTCACTCTGAAAGTAGGTGGTAGTGAACTGAATTATCTGGTAATGGTTCATGTTTTTAACGAAACGCCCTTGAATGCTTTAATAAACATGACAGAAGAATTGGGCTGCTTATCTGGAGAGAAAACCTGAAACAGTCTGTGCCTCAGCTCTCCTCCATTAGTACTGATGTCAATATAACTGCAGCCCGCACTGTGCAAACTGAATGTTCGGGAGATGGGCTAAGTCGTTTAACGTTGTGCCTCCACACACATGGACTTGTGGTAGTGTTCGTGTCACTTGATCTAGCATTTACAGGCAGTGTACTATGCACACTATTTTTGAATGATGACAGTTCTCCGCGCAGCTTATTTATTTCTGATGTTACATCAGCCCTCCGCTCAGGTAAGTCATTGTTTAGGACAGTTTTCACTTGACTAAATTCCTCTCTCGCCGTACCCTGTCCAGACACTGCTTGTGGTCTACCTACTTGGACAGTGACTTCCAGTTCAGTATCTACTACTTCAATAATCTCCGCTTCTTTATCATTAACACACTGCGAAATAATTTATTCTCCTGTACATTGACTCGCTCCTGTAAGTTTTATGTTGGGCGATAGTCAGATGGTTAACCTTTTCATTCAATTGCTGAACAGAATGCTCACTTTCAATGTAGGTCCGCTGAAGCAACGAGACACCAGAGGATACAGCTTAAATGCTTCTGGTTTAGTTCTGTAAGCTTCTTTTAATCCCGATCAGTGGAGATACTAGACTACGGTTCATTTGTGTGGCTAATACTTTATACGCATTTATCCATATGATCGTCCCATTCCGTAAATTTTTTGAATGACTGAAAGAGCCAGTTAGCACAGTCTGGCAGCGGTATCCTAAGCATAGAAGCTGGAGACAACTCTATAGTTGAATGGTAAAAGTGTATTTATATAGCCGGGGGGAAATATTACGCAGAATGGCCAAAGTAGACAAACATACTGAAGGACATGATGCTGACGAACAAAGTTAACTTCAACAAAACACCACATCAGATTCAGTTTGGTCATTGTCCATGAACGGAGAAAAAAAATTCTGAAACTGTGTACCTGAAACACAGCACTGAAGTCCACATTTACAAATACGAAACCGTAGGGATGCTGGCATCCGAGAGTAGTAAGCTTCAAGCACGCACTCAGAAAAATAAAATTTCAGAATTTATTTCACACTAACAGTTCATTTTACCCAAGGCAAATCTGTTAACCTGAGCCGATTCGAATATTGCATTAAACACTCATAAGGTAGTTACTGAATTGTTTAAAAGCAAGGTAAATCAGATATTTTAAACATAATAAAAACTTCCCCTTATAAAGGATCTCTGTGCTTCAGCGTTCAATTAATTTAGTGAAATCATAATTAAATGGACACCCTAGCTGCAAACAGGCGTTGATGTACTTCATTGGGGACAGCATATACAATTAATTTAGGACTGACGCAATTGTAATAACACGAATTAAATTACAATCCACAGATTAATAACAATACCAAAAAAGCAGGCCAATAGCCGATGACGAAAGTCAAAGATTCGTAGTGAAAAACTTTGTTCAGAAGCTGGAACAAGAATTATTTACATTCACTATAGGTCTCAACAGGTCTTCCTATCAGATTTAGAAAGATATAATGAAACATTGAGGATTTAGAGCTCTAAATAAAGAAAAAAGGCTGTAGTACCACACAGGCCATAACATCTTAAAACAATTACGTATAATTTATGCGAAGCTGCCAGAGTTGCACATTCTCCACAGATCAACAGCACAAATGAATCGTATCAGAGTTGCAGTAACTCCGTTGATTACAGCAGCCCTCTGGCTCTGTAGCAAACTTTTCAGCCGAGTAATATCTAATATATGTGTGGCTACACCTGGTGAAATTTATTTTTACCTGGTGTCGTTAAATAAATTTAACACTAGTTACAACCCAAATCGGCAAAAGATACCATAATTAAAAACCTCTGCCATAGTGAACGGCCTCCTATTCCAGTTCAAAGCAAGGTTCACATTTTTACAGATTAAATTAAACCACAAGAGCACACAAGTTACAGCTGGCATAACCTTTGGAATCTTAAATGAAAGGTATAAATAAATTTAACGAATTGTACCACAATAATTTTTCGTCGACACGTAAATGATGGGACTTCTAATCTCGCACAATCGTTATTAACATTTATCCACGCGTGTAGTATGTTCACTTAAAATTAAGATACACTACTAGACATTAAAATTGCTACACCACGTAGATGACATGCTACAGACGCGAAATTTAACTGACAGGAAGAAGATGTTGTGATATGCAAATGATTAGCTTTTCAGAGCATTCACACAATGCTGGATCCCAACAGGGTCGTATCACTAGCAGTCGAGATAACAGGCATCTTATCCGCATGGCTGTAACGGATCGTGCAGCCACATGTCGATCCCTGAGTCAACAGATGGGGAGGTTTGCAAGACAACAACCATCTGCACGAACAGCTCAACGATGTTTTCAGCAGCATGGACTATCAGCTCGGAGACCATGGCTGCGGTTACCCTTGACGCTGCATCACAGACAGGAGCGCCTGCAATGGTGTACTCCACGACGAACCTGGGTGCACGAATGGCAAAACTTCATTTTTTCGGATGAATCCAGGTTCAGTTTACAGCATCTTGATGGTCGCATCCGTGTTTGGCGACATCGCGGTGAACGCAAATTGGAAGAGTGTATTCGTCATCGCCATACTGGCGTATCACGCGGCGTGATGGTATGGGGTGCCACTGGTTATACGTCTCGGTCACCTCTTGTTCGCATTGACGGCACTTTGAACAGTGGACGTTACATTCAGATGTGTTACGACCCGTGGCTCTACCCTTCATTCGATCCCTGCGAAACCCTACATTTCAGCAGGCTAATGCACAACCGCATGTTGCAGGTCCTGTACGGGCATTGTCTGGATACAGAAAATGTTCGACCGTTGCCCTGGCCAGCACATTCTGCAGTTCTCTCATCAATTGGAAACGTCTGGTCAATGGTGGCCCATCAACCGGCTCGTCACAATACGCCAGCCACTCACTACTCTTGATGAACTGTGGTATCGTGTTGAAGCTGCATGGGCCGCTGTACCTGTACATGACATCCACGCTCTGTTTGACTCAATGCCCAGGCGTATCAAGGCCGTTATTAGGGCCAGAGGTGATTGTTCTAGGTACTGATTTCTCAGGATCTATGGACCCAAATTGCGTGAAAATGTAATCAAATATCGGTTCTAGTATAATATATCTGTCCAATGAATACCCGTTTATCATCTGCATTTCTTCTTGGTGTAGCAATTTTAATGGCCAGTAGTGTATAACTCAGTAGCTGGATAATCGCAATTAACTACCATAATCTGATGAATGATAACTGCCACAACGATCTCACAGCAGATAGATTTCTATCTACCTTCGTAGCACGACAGAATGTGACTCCGTCGCATGGAAATGTCCCAGACCAGCAATGGTGACGCCACGATAGAACCGGGGAATTTATATGTGGCTATCAGTCACATAGCCAGCTCCAAACTGAAAGCCCACCACCTTTCCAAGTTGCCAGTCGTTACTGTACGTGGGCTGTGTTGAAGTGCTTGCCGTTGCCAGGAAACTCCGTCACCGATCTACTTCCAAGGCCCACCTACAGCGCCGCGGTTGCACACCGTCTTAAAATTGGCGCGTGCAGAACTTAAGCGCTCACGACATGCGCCACAGGCATTGTGGATACGGGGTGGCGAAGTTGGCTCAAATGGTTCAAATGGCTCTGAGCACTATGGGACTTAACTGCTGTGGTCATCAGTCCCCTAGAACTTAGAACTACTTAAACCTGACTAACCTAAGGACATCACAAACACCCATGCCCGAGGCGAGATTCGAACCTGCGACCGCAGCAGTCGCGTGGTTCCAGACTGTAGCGCCTAGAACCGCTCGGCCACTACGGCCGGCGGTGGCGAAGTCTTTCGGCATTTGAAGAATGGCCAACAGATGGCATTCGAAATGCGGGACACTGCTTTTCAAAGTGTCAGCGTGAAGGCGGCGACTTAAGCCGATGTGTCACAGAATCGCATCATCCCCGGCCTGGCTGATGAGCACCTGCTGGAAGACACGACTTTGGTGCAGGATGGCGCTCCATCCACTATTGCTAGACGTGTAAAAGATGTCTTGTGCCCATCGTTTGGTGAGGATCACGTGCTGAGCAGCCACCTTCCGTCACCCTTGGCCTCCCAGGTTCCCAGGCTCGAATCAGTGAGATAATTGGTGTTGCGCCTACCTGAAGTCGCAAGTCTACACAGATCGTCCTCCTCAGTAGTGATGCTGGAAGATAACTTCCGATGGCGATTTCTCGCCATACTTACTGACACGCTATGCAGAGCTGTTCACAGCAAGGTCACCTGATTACAAGTATTGTTTAACAATGACAACCATCATATGTTATAAAGAACCTCGTCTGTGCTAAAAATCGAATGTTATGTCACATATTGCTTTTGTATCATGGTTTCAAGAAAACCCCATGCCATTCCAAGCATGAGTGTCACAAAAGGGTTCAAGTGGCTCTGAGCACTATGTGACTTAACTTCTGAGGTCATCAGTCCCCTAGAACTTAGAAATACTTAAACATAAATAACCTAAGGACATCAGACACATCCATGCCCGAGGCAGGATTCGAACCTGCGACCGTAGAGGTCTCGCGGTTCCAGACAGTAGCGCCTAGAACCGCTCGGCCACCCTGAGTGTCACATTTTACCTCTCTACCTACGTTATTTCGTGAAGTATTGAATTATAAAAGTCTCCCTGTATATAGACCAAGAGACTGGACAGTTCATCGTGAAATTCAGTACGTCTCAATGCCATTCCGTTCAGCGATCGAATGAAAGAGACATAGCTAACGACTTTTCTACGTGCTGGCACTAAATTAATTTATCACTCATCTCACTTTTAAAATCTCATCGATCAGGCGATTGTCTAAACAGTGTACTTATGGTACCAAATTATACTGATGCTGTAGTGGTAAATAATAATTCTAATATGTTTCACCGAGTATCACAGTTACACTTACGTACCTGGTTTCCGATTCTCTTACAATATGAGCACGTTCGTTCAGAAGCATGTTGTAAGTCAAGCTGTAGTGATGCCATGAACAGCAGAGAATCAGCTAAAACTGACTGCGCTATACGAGGACTATTCGGAAGATGAGGCCCGATGGAGTGCGAAATGAAAATGACGGTGAAAATCCGACGAAGCTTTGCACCGATGTATTGAGCAGCGCCTCTAGCACGCCTTTCGATTGCGTCAAGTCGCTCTTTTCAGTTCTGAGTGCACAGTGACCACGTGAGCCAATTGAGCACCTGTGTGCTGGCCATCTCCTAGACGACATCCCACTTCAGTTAGCTATGAGGCACAGGTTTCACCGCAGTGGTGCACCACCCTATTATTGTAGAGAGGTTAGGGTTCAAATGGTTCAAATGGCTCTGAGCACTATGGGACTTAACATCTATGGTCATCAGTCCCCTAGAACTTAGAACTACTTAAACCTAACTAACCTAAGGACAACACACAACACCCAGCCATCACGAGGCAGAGAAAATCCCTGACCCCGCCGGGAATCGAACCAGAGAGGTTAGGGAATATGTCAACAACGTGTACCCCTAACGTCGGACAGGTCGTGGTGGTCGCATTCTATGGCTAGCGAGATCGCTTGATTTAACGCCCTTGTATGTTGTCTTATGTGGTTATATCAAATCCAGGGTTTACGAACTGTAACCGAAATATCAAGATGTGTTAAAACAACTAATACGTCATTCTTGCACTTCAGTATTTCCAGAAACGCTAAGAGGTATCCTTGTTAACACCGAGAGGTGTTTAGATCAATGCATCCAACAAGACTGACATGAATTTGAACATTTGTATTATGAATAATGCAGTTACAAAGATCTGTCATTCTATGACATAGGTTTAAAGGAACATCATTCACGATATACATTGTATTCATTGCTCTTTGTATAATAGTCTTTACGTAGTACTGCCAATTTTGAAGCACAAATTGCTTTATTATGTGTTGTTAATAAATTAGCTGTCATACGTTCATGTGCTTTCAAACACATAGTTATCGTGCTGTGGCCCTTGAGCGTGTTGGTTTGCTGAGGAATCAAACCCAGTACCTCTCCTACAGCAAGCAAGTTTTCTAGCGACGAACGTTTTCAAGCGCTCGTTTTAAGTAGGTCTCCTCTCTGTTGGTGTGCAGCCTCTTTTATTGTTCTGCGTAGGCAAACTTTTCGGCGTGTGTGGTATCCGGAATAACCAACGTCAACGGAGGATGGCGTACGAGGTCCATGTGGTATATATGTCAGAGGGTTTCGAGTTACTGAGTGAATTGGACGATAAGTGTGTGTAGGGCCTACGACCTTTTCTTATAACCCAAAGCGTTATCAATGTGTGGAGCACGTTATCATTCCCAGAAAAATATCATACAGTACTTTTTCTCCTGCTCGCTTCAACAAACTGGCTTCGGCAGAATGTAATGGACCCAACCTTAACTCCGTCTTGCCTGCAAATTCTGCCCCGGGCACTCATTCTGCTGCTGTGAATGTCGCACAGTTTCCGATACGGCCATAAGACCCGGGTCTGGTGAAAGAGGGCGGCGACTGATTTATGGGGAGGACGTGGCGACAGCGCCCTGATCCTTCTAGAGCCGACAAGGTGAGCAAGTGCCGGCGCAAAAATGGGTCGCAGCGAACTCCCACAAACTCCCTGGTTTCTGCTGCCATGGCAAAGTCTGGATCCCATGTACATCACGTAACGATAACTATAAGAGGATAGTTACCTACCAACGTTTCTGCTCTTCTAACATTTAGCGGATATTGGAAATCGTATACACGAAAACTTCGCATGATGTCACTATTTGCATTGAGCTACAGTACAGTTACAGCAACTCTCATTTCAACCAGTAAAAATATGTTTATTTTAATATAACCTGGATGTGCCATTGAGGAAATAAAATACAGAATGTGGATCGTAGCACTAGCTACTTTTTTCTTTCTTCTCTCTTTCACTAGAGACGTTATACATATACCACATGTATACAAAATCGTTAAATTTTTTTATGAATTATTTCGCTAAATTTTATTTTAGGATATACAGTGTAGTATGCTGATAACAATACGATATGTAGTAATTATGAGAACAATTTACAATACCATCAAACGATGTGAACATCACAGATAAAAACCACATAAATTTTTATTTTATTTTATTTCATTTTTGGGATCAACATAGATTATTTGAAATCTCTCATTCTCCTAACTTTTAATTCCTTCTGAAAACATATCATTTTAAAGTTAGTTGAATTCAAAACTTTTGTGTGCTACAATGACGCAGATTTTTCTTTTTCTCAAAGCACATACTTTCACTAAAATAGCATGTTAGATTGGAAATTATTCAAATAAAAATACAAGGTTTGTCCAGAAAGTAAGTTCCGATCGTTCGCAAAATGGAAACCTACATTTAAAATCAGAAATGTTTTATTTGCCACAGTTGGCTCCATCTTCCAGTTACTTCTCTACATAGTCGCCGCTCCAGCTAGGACATCTGTCGCACCGTTATATCAACTTTCCAATACCCTCTTCATAGAAGGCAGTCGCCTGTGCTTCCCGCCAATTCTCTACGCTCATCTATAGCTCGTTGTATGTGCGAAAATGTTGTCTTCATAGCCAGTGGTTAATGTGAGCAGAGATGAAACACAGAGGGAGCCAATTACCGGCTGTAGTGTTGATCAAACACTTCCCATCGGAAACGCTGCAGGAGCATTTTCATTGCACCTACAGATTGAGACCGAGAAGTAGGACCCGTATGACAGTACTGTAATGTTGGCAGCATAACATCAGGCGAAATCTCTCACCAGGACCTCATACTTGGCTGTAGACATTATTTTCTGCGCATCTTTATGTGCTCACCATGCGCTCAGAACTGAAAAGAGCGAAGTGATGCAACCGACAGTGATGCTAGAGCCACTATCGAACACGCATGTGCAACGTTTGCTAGATTTTCACAGTCGTTTCCATTTCTTGAGCGATTGGAACGTACTTTCCGGATATCCCTCGTATTTAACTTCGTAGAAAGTTTTTGGGGAACACTGGGAATCGCTGTACTCATGATTCCTGTGTACCTTAAAAGTTATTTGTTATAAGGCAGTACCTGTTATTTTTTCATTTTTCAGATATGCAGCTTTTGGTTGAACATATGTACTTCGCTGCCCATTGTATCTTTCTGTCTTTTATTTTGCTTTCTTACCTTGGACAGTAAGATGGACCAATGCTACCATTACACAAGAACTAAACAAGAAGTCTAATTTCGAGTGTCACTCAAATGCTCTTCAGATTCCTTGGACACATCTTTAGGGAATTTTTCAGAAAAGACCGTATGGTAAGCCAAAATCGAAGCATGAAGACCACGAGGAAGTGCAGGAAGCACACCACTGGATCTGCCGAAGAAGACTACCGGCTTACTGGCTCACATTAATAGCAATTGAAGATCGCTGACTATGGAGATGCCAGTATGACAATTCAGTTACTTAGTAAATGAATAAAGAAATGAGTTCACGACACTCAACACTGAGCAACCAGCTAATGATGTTCATATTAATATGTAATAGCTTAGAATTTTATCAAATTCTGCAATGTGTGCTTTAGTAAACAGTCGCCTCCTACAAATCCACAATCAATCAGAGGCGAGCATTTAATAAGCAGACGTCTTTGCAAGTAAGTCGTTATTGACAGGTCATGTGAACTAAGTTACTGTCTTCGAACATAAATATCTGAATGTCTTACTAGGGGCATTAATTACTAATTGGAATTCAACACAAACCAAGTTGTTAGTGGTAAATGACTCTTCGGCCGCCAAGGGCCAAGGGAATTTTATTATGTTAAATTCACTTTCGTAGTAATCAGACAAGTAAGCCGAGGAACTACACTGTCTTTTCCTTCCGCAGGTATTTTAGATGACCTCTCCAAGCTCAGCGGCGAGAGCGGCATGGACAGAGCTAGACTGGCTTGCAGGCAGTAAATTAGTGCAGATGACGCTATAAAGCCTGCAGCTGAAATGTTCGTCTTAGTGCGACGAAATTTTAATTAAATTGTCTATAAAGTAGTGCGAGAAGAATCTTCCACAGTTACAAGTCGTACCTAAAAAGAATTCGTCGTGGATGTAAGAGGTCCCGGACAGAAATTACAGCGAAGGATCTGCGACACAGGTACTTGATGAAAAATCGCTCTGGATGACAGCACGGTGGATCATAATTATCTATACTACTGCAGCAGTGAAGAAAATGTGTAACATGTTCGTGAGCAGAAATAACGACTACTCATCTGTTATAACGCAAGTACTTTTATGTAATCTCGTAACTATCAATGTGTAGGGAGTAACAGTTATCCCAGGGCTCGTATTGTAATTCTGAAATTTTGCTGCAGTATAGCTTATATGATTTCAGTACTTCTGTGTTCCAAGATCACCTACAGGCATTCTTGATCCTGCTTCCTTTGTCATTTAAAAAAAAAAGAGTTGATTAGTGCTACACAATGATTTTAAGAAACGTAATTATCTTAAACGGCATTTTCAATATGTCGTGTATGGAGTTTATTTAACAAGGTACCATGAGATAAAGTGCTGCAATTGGGAATGACTTTCTAGGGTTCCGTAGTTCAATCGGTAAAAACTGAACCCTTATTTGAACAATTTATTCTCATTCTGTCTGTCTGTCCCACTGTTGACAACCTCTATTCACAGGGACGTATAGACATGTGTGTCACATACAAAGATCTAATGTCACTTCGCGAGATAAACTACCGAATCAACTCTATTCATTCGAAGATACGGCCATTTAAGTCATATATTTTGAAGCTCGCAAACTCACTCATCAAAAGCTGTGTGGTACTTCCCGTTGAATAGGAAATCCTCAAATTTGGCAAGAAGCTAGGTCTCACAGTGCAAGTAAAGGAAAAACTTCTTAAACTGTAATTATATCACACGAAAAATATTTCTTTAGTCATTTAAATATTCTTGGAATCTCCGAGACTGAGCCTTTCCATTATCAATATCGATAACAGGCAAAAACGCAAAAATCTTCGAGATTCTCGATTTCAGGAATGTATTAGCCGTCTGTAAACATAATTAAGTTTGTACGGAACAAACGCGAGAAGTAAAGCTGTGAGGACGGGGCGTGAGTCGTGCTTGGGTAGCTCAGTTGGTAGAGCACTTGCCCGCGAAAGGCAAAGGTCCCAGTTCGAGTCTCGGTCCGGCACACAGTTTTAATCTGCCAGGAAGTTTCAGACTTACACATGTTTATAAATGATCAATATCCGTATCAATAACATGTTTTCTCATTGTAGTATAATTCATGGAGCTAAACGGTTATTAGAAACAGCTGACTCTAAATTAACGACTCCTTGCGAGTGCAAACATTGTAATGAACTCAAAAATCAAAGTCACGCGAACAGACGCAACTAGCCACTGCGAACGTAACAGCTTACGGACAGGAACTAAACATCATGTTATAAAACAAGGTTGGATGTGGCATTTACTTTATTAATATCTGACGAGAGAAAAAGTAAATGAGGTTACGCTATGGTGAAGTGGAACGGGGGATGCCAACTCGGCTCAAATGTTAGCAGAAAAGTAAGAGCTAAACGACAAGTGGCGATAGTGAGCAACATGTCATTTTCATGTAAAGAGAGCCATCAGACTGCAAAAACCCTATGTTAATTAATTTTCAACCTGATTTCATTGGTAAGATACTTGAATTATAAAATCTTCTATTCAAATGGCATCAAGAAATCTATCCAGCTTTTACCTTTGTGTAACAGCAGGTACTCATTATATCTGCCTTACAGTAAGATATGATTCACTTCCGTTCAGCTTTAGTTTCATGTAGAGGCTGAACATGTTGTTCGCGGATGTTTTATGAGTATTTTGGCATGAAAGAGCTGTGGTCCACATAGTTCATTACAGAGAAATATTGTAATTATCATTTGGAAGAACGATGATGTTCTATCTTTAACTTCTAACAGGAGTTGGTTGTGTTTGGCCACGATACGCAGTAAGAAAAACCATCAGCGTGAGAACTACAAATTTTGGCATACAACAGGTTTTGTTATTCGTGGATAATTTAATCCTGAAAATGTTGTACGACAGTAAAAGGATTTTTGAATCTACGTCAAGGCAGAGAATAACAGACCTTTTTTATGCTCTTTACGATGCACACAGTTCACATAAAATTCACAGAGAGAACGATTCTCTAAAATCGCATTATAAATCACACAAAATGACGCAAACGTTGTGGGAGATACTAAATTATATGGAAAATAGTATGAAGAAAATGCAGCAACCTTTACTCTTCTGGGAGCTTGGGAATTCAAAGTGAACGATACAAAAATACCACCATGTATTATAATCAAACAGGCAACACGAGTTGTGTAGCAGACCATGTATGTTGCGACCTACTTATAATATCGATCACGCAGCTGCAACTTTAACACTTCAAAGGCTTATGTATTAAATGAAATGATAGTAAAACACAGTTAGTTTGTTATATTACCACTTGGTGCGTCTCTGAATGCAAGTACAATGAAAATTATCTCTTTGTTCGATATATGGCTACTTAAAATGGCTAAATACATGAGCGATACACAGACTCTGGTTTTCAGGGGTTGTATCACTGAGAAAAGCTCGGGTGAGCTAGCAGGCACCAGTCGAATCTAGTCGCATCATAGCACAGTAGTAGTTGCAGAGTCATAGTGAGAAGATGTGTCATCATGTCAAAATGAGCTGCTTGGACAGCGGAGGTGCCAAGAAGAGATTTCTACTTGAGATGTTACATGATATGTAGCCAGAAGATGGACGATTATTTTTAGTACGATTGTGAAAAGAGACAGAACTTTAGAACAATGTAACTTATTTCTAGTTTGTTAGCTGCAGGCGACTATCGCTGTGTCCAGTTATATCTACCTGCTCGTAGTCAGGGAGATCAATCAATCGTGTATTCAATATTGTAGTTAGCCCTTCCAAATTTAGACTATTTCAGTATCTAAAAAACAAATTTTTTTCCCGAAAAACTAATTTTTGTAACAGAAATAATGTGTAGAAGAAGACATTACCGAGTATCGCAACGTATTTCCCCACTGTTCAATTTCATAAAACAGCAACTTACGTAAAGTAAGAATAGGGAGGTAAAACTACGCGCAATGATTTATTTCGGATCATCGTTTTCATCGTGCAGCCAAAACAGACTCAAGTATCCGCTACGTGTTAATAATTTGTTATAGAGCCTAAATGAAGATTTTTGACAGAATATTGGGAACTGTTTTCAATTAGTGAAATTTCTTGTAAATTCAAAAGATTGCTCTTTGTAATACAACACATTAAAATCACATAACAGTTACCGAGCAAAATGGCTCAGTGGTTAGCACGCTGGTCTCATATTGGGGAGACCGACGGTTCAAACCCGCGTCCGGCTATCTTGATTTGGGTTTCCCGTGATTTCCCTAAATCGGTTAAGGCAGCTGCCGGAACGGTTCATCTGAAAGGGCAGGAACGACTTCCTTCCCCATCCATCCGTAATCCGACGTGACCGATGATCTTGTAGTTTGGTCCACTCTCCCGAATGAACCAACCATCAACCATCATAACTGTTAGTCGTTCTGAGTATTCTTGTGGATGGTTCTCTTATGCTATCTAATTTACAGACAGTCAGGTGAATTATAGATTAGTCAGAATAACACTCATATAAGGTAACGTGCATAAAGGAGTTCATGTTCAAAAGTACAGAAGCTACGCCGATTACAGTTTTAAATCTGTAAGCAAGAGTTTAGAAGTCACATAGTTTTCAAGTTGTTCGTGAGAAATTCAGCAAATTATAGTTTTACCATACAACTCCTAACTATAAAATATACTTTCACACTTATATTTCCCCAAAAGAAGCTTGGGTCTGCCAATCAGAGGAAGGCGGTGCCTGGGAGATGAATCCAGAAACTTCCCTGTCTACTCCCAACTCCCAAACTTCAAAAAACTACACACGGATTGGATGACTGAAAACTGTGATCAATGTTATGAACCGGAATATCGCTTGTTTCATGAAGACCAAGGGGCGTGCAGCAGAAACTTCGCACTCTTTGCGTCAAAATCGCACATTAATAACCAAGGTTGTTTGTACTGACCTGGAGCACTGTCCCAGAGATTGGTCACACTCTTAGCAGCAAGCACTGTGGTGGCAAGGCGACTCATTCGACTAGGCACACCTAAATTTTTTAACAAATGAGACCGTCCTGACATCCCATACTTTGTTGTCCAAGCAGAAACGGCATGTTCACTTATTCTCTGGGAACGACAGTGGCGACACGACTGTCTTTGCACTCACCAAGGACAGGACTCGGCTCTAGCCACCAAAAGCACAGAACGGGCCGCCCTCGTCCGTCCACAAGACTGCTCAATTCCCTAGGGATACATTCCTTTTCTAACGAAACTCATTCACCGCCTTCCGCTAATGAACAGGAATTGGGGACCACGCTGAGAGAACATTTTCCGGTCGAGGAAAACGCAAATATTTCCTCCGAAGCAAACAAGGTCAGTGCTCTGAATAAATCAACCATGAAATACTGCCAGAAATATGAAACAGTATAGCTTAGCAACAAGTGATATCACTAAGGGGAGACGGAAGGCAAGTGGGCTTCAAAAATTCGATTTTTAGATTTTAACATACTTGAAATGCCTGGTCTTTCCTGCTTGAAATAGTTTTTGTTTTATATAAATACGACAATTTTTTCGTGAGATGTGATGGTTTCCCTGACACTCTGTACAATCCGGGGACGGTGACAGCAAGGCGTATGACCAGGTATCTACAGAACAACCCTATAGTCCTAATGTCAGAATTTCTGAATTAGAGTGCATTGGGCATGTCCAGAAGAGAATGGGGTCCAGGTTGAGAATATTACAGAAAGAAAAGTCAAAAATACTATTCGAAGATGGTAAGAAGATAGGTGGTAAAGGTCGCCTAACAAATGTTGAAATAGATTACAGAATTATTATGGCTTGGCCATAAGAAGAAATGTAAGGAATTTAGAAAACATGAAACAAGCTGTATGGGGTATCTTTTTCCATAAGCTTTTCACAAATGAAAATCCAGTGTACAGCCTTTGCTCGAATGATCCTGCACTTGGCTCAAGTACAGGAGAAGTGCCAGATATGAAAACAAACATTCTTTACCTGCTTCAGTAATGAATGAAATTAAACCTATATTTACAGACCATTGTAAAGATACCTTGTTGAAGAAATGTCTTCATGGGGAAACCCAAAATTTAAATGAATGTGTGAATTCTGTCATTTGGAACCGGTTACCGAAAACTGTATTTGTTCAACTTACAACCCTCAAATTTTGTGTTTATGATGATATTTTATGCTTCAGTGATGGTGTAATTAGAAAACTGGATGTCTGGAATTATTGGGCACAAAATTTCGTCGAAATACTGCGAAATCCTTGGTGCAAATAGATAAAGAGAGAATCCCCGAAGCAGGTATTTCTAAATCAAAATAAACAAAAGCAGCCAGACAGAAAAGAAGAGGGACCAAGAGAAGAAAAGATGATCAGTATGATTCAGATGATGCTCAGTATGGTGCAGGAAAATATAATTGGTAAGTAATTCTCATCAATAACTATATCAGAATTGCAATATTAAACTTTAAATGGATTTTCCTCAAAAGTGTACTTTTTTATACTTTCAGGTACCATTATTTGATAAGCTAATGGGGTTAGAATCATGAAATTTGGTCAATTTGTACTGCAGATGGTAATAGTCATTACAAGAAAATGAGAACCACTAAACAATCAGAAACTACAGAATGAGATTTTCACTCTGCAGCGGAGTGTGCGCTGATATGAAACTTCCTGGCAGATTAAAACTGTGTGCCCGACCGAGACTCGAACTCGTGACCTTTGCCTTTCGCGGGCAAGTGCTCTACCATATGAGTTACCGAAACACGACTCACGCCCGGTAATCACAGCTTTACTTCTGCCAATACCTCATCTCCTACCTTCCAAACTTTACAGAAGCTCTCCTGCGAATCTTGCAGAACCTTTGGAAGGTAGGAGATGAGGTACTGGCAGAAGTAAAGCTGTGAGTACCGGGCGTGAGTCGTACTTCGGTAGCTCAGATGATAGAGCACTTGCCCGCGAAAGGCAAAGGTCACGAGTTCGTCTCGGTCGGGCACACAGTTTTAATCTGCCAGGAAGTTTCAAATCAGAAACTCGTTCACAATAATTAATGTACAAAAAGAAGTTAAATTTTACCAGTGAAAGAATAAAATTTTTTTCTTCAAAACAATAAATGGTATTATGTTCATTTTACTTGTAAATGGAGGGATTCATGCTATATACATGCAGTAAAAATTTCATTGTTTTATCACTGAAAATTCTTCTGAAAAGTGTACCTATTGAAAGGGTAAAATAGCATTAGCAGAATAGGGATGAAATGGCCTTCCGCCGTTGTCATCCAGGTACGATGGCTTCTTTTTAATGCCTACTCAGAAGCAAAAATCCTGTAATTAAACCATACGTACAGTACAAAATACAGAATAACACAACAGCCCTGAGATGTAAAAGTACCGTGTTGTGGTTGCCGTTGCTGACAGAACAGCTAAGCGTCATTGTGCTCGTCTTCCACCACGTTCAGTGAACACACACAGGAGGTGCAAGTTGGAAAATGGGTCATTTGTGAACCTACCCATACTGATGTATAACACTGTTGATGGGCAACTAAACTGCAGCAAAAACACACTAGAGGCAAAATAGATCTGTACTGAATGAAAGCTTGATGGAGCTGGGTATTGTAAGTATTATTCAATTCAACGAGAAAGAAACGAAAGTCAATGGAACGACTTTGTTTCCGAACAACACCAAGGCCGACATTTATAGTGGTGAGCCGGTATTTTGACCGCAGTACAGACACGAAGAGCCAACGGCCTTGGCGCAGTGCTAACATCGGTTCCCATCAGATCACCTAAGTCAAGCCGTGTCGGGCTTGGGTCGCAATCCGATGGGTGACCACTCGGGTCTGCCGAGCGCTGGTAGCGAGCAGAGTCAGCATCTTCTGATGTTAGAAGGTGTTGGCAGAGTGCGCTCAATCCTTGTGAGGCCAACTGAGGAGCACTTTGGCTGGACCTCAATAAAATCACGACTTCCAGTTTTTTAAACAATCGAACTCTGATTTATGAAACAGCTTCAAATGTTCACTTACTTTACAGATGAGCTGATGTGTTTTAAGGAAACCTTGATATTCATTCAGCTCAACGTTTATGACGTCATCTCTCCTGAAATTTGTGTCACCCAATGATATAATTTTCTGTATAACTTCAGTGGTACATATGCATATCGTCCGAAAAATGTGTAGCGAATGGAGCAAGTAGTGAAGAAGTTATAATTAGAACGTCATGTCTGACGCTGTAGTTTTATTACATGAAAATCAAACAAGTAGTAAGAGATAGTCTTTTCTCGTTTGATCTTTTTGGTTTTTTTCGATGAGGGGGGGGGGGGGGCGAGTCAGAGGAACAGAGTAATAATGCGCGAAGTTTGTTGGAAGTAACGAAATTCTTCAGTGTATGCGACCTCACTGTTGATGTGTGAACTTCTCCAACGTTTCACACACTTTTGCAAATGACCTTCGTCAGGATGTTTTTGCTAAAATTCTCCAGTGCTTCGGCCATTGTTGCAAGTGGCCTAGCTCAGAGTGTTTTTGCTAAGTAAAAGCAGCCTGAGGAATGCCATTTCAACAGTGGTGAAACATGGGTTCGCAGGCCAGAGTGGATCAGGTTGTGGGAAGGGGTCAAGGTCAATTACTGTCAGTAATACAAGAACACACACAACTTTATTCCTCAAACCAATGCACAGTTAGGATCAATTCACGGCTGAGGGCCCAAGTAACTTCTCCCGAATAACTTTAAATGATTGCTTTCAAAACAGGATTTAGAGTAACGGCTGAAGGCCCTGTTTAAGTAAAATTACAATTCTTCTTGGCTAAAGGCAGAAATAATATTTCAGATCAGGTGAGGAAATTATTTAAAAGCCTAGCATTTATAAATTCCGGTTAAAGGTCATATTAAGTAAAATTCAATTATTCGGCTGAAAACCAAATAAAAAAATTTTCTTTACATAATGAAAGAGAGACTTTGAAGATAAGCTTTTACACAGTACAACAGAAAAACATCTAAAGAAAACTTGAACTATGTTGTCTGCTGAAGGGCCAAACTATTACTCAGTAATAATTAGACAAAACCTTAAGATAAGCATTTGCAGAACATTGCTGAAGGCCGTTTCAAAAATCCAAGATAAATATTGAGAAACATTCGGACAAGGATTTACATATTGAAGCCACAGATCCAGAAACAATCGCAGCTGAAGGCCTAAATACAGAGCAACAAGGATTTTAAATGAAACACTGTTGAAGGCCTAAACTTTAAATAGGTGACATGAATATCGGCTGAAGGCCATAAAATAAACATAAAACAAACAATATTAGTACAAGGCTGAAGGCCTGGCACAGTATCTACGACCAAATACAACGACAATCACAAAAAACAAACAGTGGTGTTCAGGAGTGTTCCAAAGGTCGGCCTGGAGAGGAAACTCTAATAAGCACACTTTAGGTGAGACAGGCAGCGAAGCGTAACATTAAACAATCGGGTGGCAACACGACCTAGCGACAGCTGAGGAACCAACCAACAGCTTATCAATTCCTTTCCACCAGACACACTCGCTGCTTTGTTTCAACTGACCGACTGACAACTCCCGTACGCAGATAGCATTCATCTACTCAGTGGAAATCACAGTAGCTACACAAGGTTCCACGTAAACACACTTGCACAAGAACCCGAACAATCGTAAAATCAATTACTGTGGAATAACAAGGACGAATCAATTCGACACACAGAGAGTTTCCACAATCGGTCGGCGACCGAATACACGTCGTCCGATGAGACGACCGACCGAACGACCAACCCAAGTAGTTCCCACTCAAGTTACATGTGTCAAGAACGGTCCGGCGAGTCTTGGGTGTCCGAAACTGATTGCAGCTCCAACCCGACTCTACTCCATGTCCGTTCGGAATTCGGAAACACGGTGACCCGGGCACACTGACTCGGACCTATCCATGCAGAGGTAACACTTGCCAATTGGCCACGACATCTCTGCACAAGGAAGGAACCGACCCACGTCCAGCACGATGACCAAGTGACGAGGCCCAGAATCGGTCAAAAGACCCAATACACATCGCCCGACGAGACGACCAACCGAACGACTAACCAACGGTCGTCCAGCTCTAATCTCCCTCCGTCGGATAGTTCATGTGTGTCGCCAGCGGTCGGCGAACACTGGCTGTCCTTACCTTACTGGCGTTCCGTCCCCGTCTGCACTGCTGCTGCGTCCTGACTGAGCTCCCGACGGACGACGACCCGCAAAATACTATCGGTCGCTCCAGAGAAAGTACGACGGAGCACTTATCGATAAGCGCTGCTGCTGCCACTCACGGGCGGGCAAGGCAGGAAGTTAGTGACGCCAGTAAACGGAATAAGAAAACGAGGCGGCAATAAAAGGAATGAAGACGAGCCGCGCACCGCTCAAGTGGCAGGAACGTTGGAAAATTTCACATATAGGCAATGCGGTGATATGCCGAGAGGAATTTTATTGACTGTGCACACGGGCGCGGAAGACTACGCTCAAATATGTGAGCGTAACTTGTGGGTCATGAGCTACTCTGCCTCGAGACATTACACACTGTTTCTATATATCACACTTGAGTTATTCTGTTAATGGAAGATTAAAACTCTTGATGAGTAAAGAACGGAAGCATTTTTTTTTAAATTCTGTCAGTAATTAACTGAAATATAGGAAATCAAACTGTTGTCGCTCTTTGAAGACGTTACACAGAGTACCAGCAGCTGTGATTGGTTATCCATTTCAGCAATTTACGAGGGTCACTCCAAAAGAAATGCACACTATTGTTGAAAAATACAGTTTTCATGCTGCATGTGTGAAAGTTCTACAGTGCGTAGGTGCATCCTTTCTGCTTGTTTTCAAACTTAGTTCAACCTGTTCCCGTGAGTGGCGTCGTCACAGCATGTCTTGAAGATGGCTACTACACTTGACGTTCGTCAAAAGCAACGTGCTGTCATAGAATTCCTGTGCTGTGAAAATTAGACAGTGGGAAACATCCACAAGAGGTTGAAAAAGGTGTATGGAGATGCTGCTGTCGATCGCAGTACAGTTAGTCGGTGGGCTATCAGGTTACGTGATGAAAGCGGGCATGGCAATATTGAGGATTGTCCTCACAGTGGCAGGCCGCGTACTGCACACACTCCAGACAATGTGCAGGGAGTTAACGAATTGGTGACTGCTGACAGACGCATTACAGTGAACGAATTGTCCCGCTACGTTGGGATAGGGAAAGGAAGTGTTTGCAGAATACTGAAAGTGTTGGCGATAAAAAGGGTTTGTGCCAGGTGGCTTTCCCGGACGTTGACAGTGGCTCACAAAGAAACAAGAAAAACGGTATGTAGCGAACTTTTGGAACAGTACGAGAATGGTGGAGATGAATTTCTTGGAAGAATGAAGGTGATGAAACATGGCTCCATCATTTTTCACCAGAGATGAAGAGACAATCAATGGAGTGGCATCATGCAAATTCACCCAAGAAAAAAAATTCAAAACCATACCTTCTGCTGGAAAAGTTATGGCTACGGTGTTTTTCGATTCCGAAGGACTCTTGCTTGTGGACATCATGCCAAGTGGAACCACCATAAATTCTTATGCATATGTGACGACACTGAAGAAACTTCAAGCTCGACTGTGTCTTGTTCGACTGTTGCACGACAATGCACGCCCACATGACACTAAAAAAATAATGGAAGCGATCACAAAACTTGGATGGACAACACTGAAACACCAGCCTTGCAGTCCTGACCCGGCTCCATGTGACTACCATCTCTTTGGGAAACTGAAAGACTCTCTTCGTTGAACAAGATTGTGCACTCGGCCAAACTGTGGCTCCAACAGGTTGGTCCAGAATTTTACCGTGCGGGTATACAGGCGCTGGTTCCAAGATGGCGTAAGGCAGTTGAGAGGGATGGAAATTATGTGGAGAAATGAAAATGTTGTTCCTAAAGGATGTATCTACAAACTGTAAAACTTTCAAACATGTAGAATAAAAGATGGATTAAAAAAAAAAGTGTGCATTTCTTTTGGAGTGACCCTCGTAGTATTGTAGAATTTTTTGTCTGCCTATGAGCTTGTAGAGTGCCGGACCTATTGCTCTTCGTGCTGTTATTCTTGCCCATTTCACATCTCTTTCACATTCACTATGAGCCGGAATGTGTGACGAATGTTCCTAAGTGCATTAGCATCGGTCTTCCTCTGGAAGAGAGCCAGGGACACGCTCTTCTCGTACAGTGGCTGGCTCTAAACTTTCTCGCACACTACTGAGAATTTCGCCATGAAAGACACACTCACACAGACGGTCTACACGCCGTCCCGACTCGGTCGTTGCATTTAACGCGGTGTCCCCTCTGTGTCGGCGGCGCGTGGCTGAGGCTGGCACAAACTGACTGTAGCAAGTAGTGGGTGCGGTGCGGCGGCTCCACCTGCCGCTGAATAGACAGGCGGAGCGGCGTCCCGGTGTGCCCGGCGGCTCATCCGCGCAGATCCGCGCCTCATTGTGCCGGATCGGCGCACATCAAAGCGCCGCCGGCCGCCGGCCGCTCCCACGCCACCCCACCCGCCGGGCTCACTTGCCGGAAGATCGTCGCCAGCTGCTTGTCGGCGAGTTCCCTAGCAGCCAGCTGCCAGCTTGCGCTGCTACTGTGCTGCTGCCCACCTACCGCCCGCCTACCTACCGTACCCGACTGCTTCACAGTGAGCCAGCAGTTTAGTGTTGGGAGCCATGTTATTCCACCTACTAACTGAGTAAAATGATTCGGTGCGATACGCTCCAGTAAACTGTAAAGCAGACAGTCGAGTTTTATCCATTTACATCTACATCTACATACATACTCCGCAATCCACCATACGGTGTGTGGCGGAGGGTACCTCGTACTACAACTAGCATCTTCTCTCCCTGTTCCACTCCCAAACAGAACGATGGAAAAATGACTGCCTATATGCCTCTGTACGAGCCCTAATCTCTCTTATCTTATCTTTGTGGTCTTTCCGCGAAATGTAAGTTGGCGGCAGTAAAATTGTACTGCAGTCAGCCTCAAATGCTGGTTCTCTAAATTTCCTCAGTAGGGATTCACGAAAAGAACGCCTCCTTTCCTCTAGAGACTCCCACCCGAGTTCCTGAAGCATTTCTGTAACACTCGCGTGATGATCAAACCAACCAGTAACAAATCTAGCAGCCCTCCTCTGAATTGCTTCTATGTCCTCCCTCAATCCGACCTGATAGGGATCCCAAACGCTGGAGCAGTACTCGAGAATAGACCGTATTAGTATTTTATAAGCGGTCTCCTTTACAGAAGAACCACATCTTCCCAAAATTCTACAAATGAACCGAAGACGACTATCCGCCTTCCCTACAACTGCCATTACATGCTTGTCCCAGTTCATATCGCTCTACAATGGTACGCCCAAATATTTAATCGACGTGACTGTGTCAAGCGCTACACTACTAATGGAGTATTCAAAGATTACCGGGTTCTTGTTCCTATTCATCTGCATTACTTTACATTTATCTATATTTACAGTTAGCTGCCAACTTTACACCAATCACAAATCCTGTCCAAGTCATCTTGTATCCTCCTACAGTCACTCAACGACGACATCTTCCCGTACACCATAGCATCATCAGCAAACAGCCGCACATTGCTATCCACCCTATCCAAAAGATCACCACCACCCCAGCTTATCATAAAATTGGGTTAGACGTCTACACACTTCAGACGTTCAGTTTGTGTTCCTTCCAAGGTTGCCACTGCGATACATTCAACAAGAAAATCGTCTGAAAACAATATTACGATTACTTGGCGATGCTCTTCATATAACTGATGGACGCAGTAGGTCACAATGAAATGGTTCGTCGTTAGTAAAGGATGTAACGATAGTACCATACCTAATGTTTTTAGTTTTATTTAGTGCCACATTATTATGCCACTCTCTGACGCGTGAGGTGGCAACGTTGAGTCACTGCTCAGATGCCACGTAAGGGAATGACACAGAACGCTTGCTAATTAACAGGAACAATGAGGAGATCATTTTAAAAGATTTAAATACTGAAGTATGAAAGAAATTGTTGTTGTTGTGATCTATCGTTTAAAGGCTGATTTAAGGCACCTCTCCGCGCAAGCTGCTACATATATCATTTCTAGAGTCCATTCAAAGTAATACATTCAACCATCGGTCTTCCTCCTCAATGCTTACGCCCCCCAAACATCTCTCCAGTGCCTCAGAATGAGTCCTATGAAACGATCCTTCCTTCCGCCGGAGGTTCGAGTCCCCCCTCGGGCATAGGTGTGTGTTGTTCTTAGTCAGTTTAAGTAGTGTGTAAGTATAGGGACCGATGACCTCAGCAGTTTGGTCCCTTAGGTATTCACACAGTTTCAAACATTTTTGAGACGATCCGTTGTTTGCTCGTCCAATTTTTTTTTTATCTCTGATTAGAGTGACTACCTCCTCTTTAGTTATCCGATCTACCCATTCAGTTTTCTCTTCTTATTCGAGCTCCTTATCGTCTGTATTTCACTTCTGTAGAAAGCTACACTCCAGACTGATACCTTCAGAAGAGACTTCTTAAAAGTAAAATTGACGTCCTATCTCGTTGTTAGGCCATCGTCAGGAATTTGCCGTCCAAAGATACAAACTCATCGAACACTTCTTGCATCTTACTTCGTAAGCTATCTTCCCCTCCTTGTTACTTGACATAATTTAGATATTCCCGCTGTTTTACTTTTCTTTATGTTCATCTTATAACCCCTTTACAAGACACTTTGCATTCAGTTCAACATTTCTTGTGAGTCCTTTGTTTTTCAGCGAGATTTACAGTGACCTCTTCAAATCTCAAACTTTTACTTCTTCTCAGTGAGTTCTAAGTTCGTCTCCAAATTTCTTGTTGGTTTCCTTTACTTTGTGCAGTATAAAGATTTAATAACATAACTGATGTTGTTGTTGTTGTGGTCTTCAGTCCTGAGACTGGTTTGATGCAGCTCTCCATGCTACTCTATCCTGTGCAAGCTTTTTCATCTCCCAGTACCTACTGCAACCTACATCCTTCTGAATCTGCTTAGTGTATTCATCTCATGGTCTCCCTCTACGATTTTTACCCTCCACGCTGCCTCCAATACTAAATTGGTGATCCCTTAATGCCTCAGAACATATCCTACCAACCGATCCCTTCTTCTGGTCAAGTTGTGCCACAAACTTCTCTTCTCCCCAATCCTATTCAATACTTCCTCATTAGTTATGTGATCTACCCATCTAATCTTCAGCATTCTTCTGTAGCACCACATTTCGAAAGCTTCTATTCTCTTCTTGTCCAAACTATTTATCGTCCATGTTTCACTTCCATACATGGCTACACTCCATACGAATACTCTCAGAAAAGACTTCCTGACACTTAAATCAATACTGGATGTTAACAAATTTCTCTTCTTCAGAAACGCTTTCCTTGCCATTGCCAGCCTACATTTTATATCCTCTCTACTTCGACCATCATCAGTTATTTTGCTCCCCAAATAGCAAAACTCTTTTACTACTTTAAGTGCCTCATTTCCTAATCTAATTCCCTCAGCATCACCCGACTTAAATAGACTACATTCCATTATCCTTGTTTTGCTTTTGTTGATGTTCATCTTATATCCTCCTTTCAAGACACTGTCCATTCCATTCAACTGCTCTTCCAAGTCCTTTGCTGTCTCTGACAGAATTACAATGTCATCGGCGAACCTCAAAGTTTTTATTTCTTCTCCATGAATTTTAATACCTACTCCGAATTTTTCTTTTGTTTCCTTTACTGCTTGCTCAATATACAGATTGAACAACATCGGGGAGAGGCTACAACCCTGTCTTACTCCCTTCCCAACCACTGCTTCCCTTTCATGTCCCTCGACTCTTGTAACTGCCATCTGGTTTCTGTACAAATTGTAAATAGCCTTTCGCTCCCTGTATTTTACCCCTGCCACCTTTAGAATTTGAAAGAGAGTATTCCAGTCAACATTGTCAAAAGCTTTCTCTAAGTCTACAAATGCTAGAAACGTAGGTTTGCCTTTCCTTAATCTTTCTTCTAAGATAAGTCGTAAGGTCAGTATTGCCTCACGTGTTCCAGTGTTTCTACGGAATCCAAACTGATCTTCCCCGAGGTTGGCTTCTACTAGTTTTTCCATTCGTCTGTAAAGAATTCGTGTTAGTATTTTGCAGCTGTGACTTATTAAGCTGATAGTTCGGTAATTTTCACATCTGTCAACACCTGCTTTCTTTGAGATTGGAATTATTATATTCTTCTTGAAGTCTGAGGGTATTTCGCCTGTTTCATACATCTTGCTCACCAGATGGTAGAGTTTTGTCAGGACTGGCTCTCCCACGGCCGTCAGTAGTTCCAATGGAATATTGTCTACTCCGGGGGCCTTGTTTCGACTCAGGTCTTTCAGTGCTCTGTCAAACTCTTCACGCAGTATCATATCTCCCATTTCATCTTCATCTACATCCTCTTCCATTTCCATAACATTGTCCTCAAGTACATCGCCCTTGTATAGACCCTCTATATATTCCTTCCACCTTTCTGCTTTCCCTTCTTTGCTTAGAACTGGGTTTTCATCTGAGCTCTTGATATTCATACAAGCCGTTCTCTTATCTCCAAAGGTCTCTTTAATTTTCCTGTAGGCGGTATCTATCTTACCCCTAGTGAGATAGGCCTCTACATCATTACATTTGTCCTGAAGCCATCCCTGCTTAGCCATTTTGCACTTCCTGTCGATCTCATTTTTGAGACGTTTGTATTCTTTTTTGCCTGTTTCACTTACTGCATTTTTATATTTTCTCCTTTCAGCAATTAAATTCAATATTTCTTCTGTTACCCAAGGATTTCTACTAGCCCTCGTCTTTTTACCTACTTGATCCTCTGCTGCCTTCAGTACTTCATCCCTCAAAGCTACCCATTCGTCTTCTACTGTATTTCTTTCCCCCATTCCTGTCAATTGCTCCCTTATGCTCTCCCTGAATCTCTGTACAACCTCTGGTTCTTTTAGTTTATCCAGGTCCCATCTCCTTAAATTCCCACCTTTTTGCAGTTTCTTCAGTTTTAATCTACAGGTCATAACCAATAGATTGTGGTCAGAGTCCACATCTGCCCCTGACATAACTGATAGGCTACAAAAATGACTAATTCCTTCTTCAACTACTGCTTCCCTTTCATATCCTTTGCCTCTTTTAAATGACTCTTTTAACTGCAGTCTGGTTTCTGTACAAGTTGTGAATAACGTTCCCCTCCCTGTATTTCAATCTTACACCGTCCTGAATTTGAAATAATTAGTCCAATCAGTACCGTCAAAATCTTTCTTTAAATCTACAAATACTACAAATATACGTTTGCTTTTCTTCATCCTACCTTGAAAAAAGTCTTGTTGGGTCAATAATGCCTTGTGTGTTTCTACATTTCTCTGTTGCCCAAATTAATCTTCTCAGATATCGGTTGCTATCCGTTTCTTCTTTCTTCCGTTAATGATTCGTGTCACTATCCTGCAACAATCATTTATATAATATTTACACTAGGCAGCGCCTGATTTCTTGTAACTGAAATGATTACATTCTTCTTGAAGTCCGAGGGCGATTCGACTGTCTCACATACGCTACTCTCCAAATGGAATCGTTTTGTCACCGCTGGCTCTCAATAATTCTGGTGACGTCTACTCCCGATGTATTTTCTCTACAGAGATTTCAGTGCTTTGTCAAAATCTTTTGGAAGTGTCATATGTCCAGTTTCGTTTTCAACTACTTGCTCTTCCTTTTTTATAATATAGTTTTAAAGTTAATTACTCTTAACTACCCCTTCAGTAGATTCCTTCCATATCTCAGCTTACTTGATTTTGTTTGTTATCTGAGCTTTTCATATTCATAATTGTGTTCTTCATTTCCAATAGGCAGCCTAGCTTTCGTTCCCTATCAATTCCTACTTAGGCATTTTGATGTGTACAGTCCAGTCACATTAATGTGACCATCGCCTATGTTGAACATCAACATGCAATAACCACTCACATACGGCAGATGGCAGCATTGACACTGAAGAATATATAAAGGGTGTTGAGAAAGGCGGGGGGTGGTGGCCGCGGGAGGGGGAGGGAGGGGGGCAGGAGATGGAGAACACAGCAGTCGTTGACATAATGCGGAAACGGTGCTATTTATCTGACGTTCAGAAGGACATGATCATTGGCTTTGAGGCCAAGGGTCGAAGCATTTCAAAGACTGTTAAACAGCGTAGTTAAAGTACACCGTGTACGGAAAAACGGCGCTATCCAAACCTGGCGCCGAGGTAGCTGTGGTGTACCGCGAGCCATAGATGAGAGGGGCTAATGACGGTTGTGGAGATGTGTCTCATTAAAGAGACACTTCAATGATCGTTGCTGCGTTAGGGCCTCTGAGGCAGGCGCCTGGTTGATGCACCCATGATGACTGCTGTTCATCGCCAAGGAAAGCTGGAATTAGGACGCCGATACAGTAACTTGACGTTCACTGAGTGGAAACAAGTAGCGTTTCCAGACGAACCATATTTTATGCTCCATCGGACAGATAGCTGTTGATGTGTACGGTGCGAAACATCCGAAAGCAGCCACCTTCCAACAGTCGTCGGAGCGCTATGTTCTGGGGAATATTTTCGTGCCATTCGTTGGGTGATCTCGTCATTCTAGAACTCACAATAGATTAACACAAGTATACATTTATCCTTGAGGACCATATACAGTTTGTTTTTCCTCGCCACTAGGGCATCTACCAGCAGGACAATGTAACGTATCACACAGTTCGCAGTGTGCGTGTGTGGTTCGTACTCTCTTGGCCAACAAACACTCAGGATTTAAAAGCAATAGGGAAAGTGTGAGCACTTTTATCGGGCTGTTAACGCCGTGGATCATCAACCGAGAAACCTTTAGCAGCTGGTCACAGCACTGGAGTCGTCATGGCTCCACGTCCATGTCTGCACCTTCCAGAACGTCGCTAACTTACTTCTTGCACGACTCGCAGCGGCCCGCTCTGCAATTTATGGTTATTCAGACTTTTCACAGCTGCTCACGTTAAAGTTGAGTGAACAGTTGACCTATAATTTGTTCAGTTTTAATATCCAGTTCGTAACCAATAACCAGATATAGACTCAGATCACAATATAGTAGTGATGAAGAGTAGGCTGAAGTTCAAGACATTAGTCAGGAAGAATCAATACGCAAAGAAGTGGGATACGGAAGTACTAAGGAATGACGAGATAAGTTTGAAGTTCTCTAACGCTATAGATACAGCAATATGGAATAGCGCAGTAGGCAGTACAGTTGAAGAGGACTAGACATCTCTAAAACAGGCCAAGTTGGGAAGGAAAACATAGGTACAAAGAAGGTAGCTGCGAAGAAACCATGGGTAACAGAAGAAATACTTCAGTTCATCGATGAAAGGATTAAGTACAAACATGTTCCTGGAAAATCAGGAATACAGAAATACAAGTCGCTGAGGAATGAAATAAATAGGAAGTGCAGGGAAGCTAAGACGAAATGGCTGCAGGGAAAATGTGAAGACATCGAAAAAGATATGATTGTCGGAAGGACAGACTCAGCATACAGGAAAGTCAAAACAACTTTTGGTGACATTAAAAGCAACGGTGGTAACATTAAGAGTGCAACGGGAATTCCACTGTTAAATGCAGAGGAGAGAGCAGTTAGGTGCGAAGAATACATTGAAGGCCTCTATGAGGGTGAAAATTTGTCGGATGTGATAGAAGCAGAAGCAGGAGTCGATTTAGAAGAGATAGGGGATCCAGTATTAGAATCGGAATTTAAAAGAGCTTTGGAGGACTTACGGTCAAATAAGGCAGAAGGGATAGATAACATTCCATCAGAATTTCTAAAATCATTGGGGGAAGTGGCAACAAAACGACTATTCACGTTGGTGTGTAGAATATATGAGTCTGGCGATATACCATGTGACTTTCGGAAAAGCATCATCCACACAATTCCGAAGACGGAAAGAGCTGACAAGTGCGAGAATTATCGCACAATCACCTTAACAGCTCACGCATCGAAGCTGCTTACAAGAATAATATACAGAAGAATGGAAAAGGAAATTGAGTATGCGCTAGGTGACGATCAGTTTGGCTTTAGGAAAAGTAAAGGGACGAGGGAGGCAATTCTGACGTTACGGCTAATATTGGAAGCAAGGCTAAAGAAAAATCAAGACACTTTCATAGGATTTGTCGACCCGGAAAAAGCGTTCGACAATATAAAATGGTGCAAGCTGTTCGAGATTCTGAAAAAAGTAGGGGTAAGCTATAGGGAGAGACGGGTCATATACAATATGTACAACAACCAAGAGAGAATAGAGAGTGGACGATCAAGAACGAAGTGCTCGTATTAAGAAGGGTGTAAGACAAGGCTGTAGCCTTTCGCCCCTACTCTTCAATCTGTACATCGAGGAAGCAATGATGGATATAAAAGAGAGGTTCAGGAGTGGAATTAAAATACAAGGTGAAAGGATATCAATGATACGATTCGCTGATGACATTGCTATCCTGAGTGAAAGTGAAGAAGAATTAAATGATCTGCTGAACGGAATGAACAGTCTAATGAGTACACAGTATGGTTTCAGAGTAAATCGGAGAAAGACGAAGGTAATGAGGAGTAGTAGAAACGAGAACAGCGAGAAACTTAACATCAGTATTGATGGTCACGAAGTCAATGAAGTTAAGGAATTCTGCTACCTAGGCAGTAAAACAACCAATGACGGACGGAGCAAGGAGGACATCAAAAGCAGACTCGCTATGGCAAAAAAGGCATTTCTGGCCAAGAGAAGACTACTAATATCAAATACCAGCCTTAATTTGAGGAAGAAATTACTGAGGATGTACGTCTGGAGTACAGCATTGTATGGTAGTGAAACATGGACTGTGGGAAAACCGGAACAGAAGACAATCGAAGCATTTGAGATGTGGTGCTATAGACGAATGTTGAAAATTAGGTGGACTGATAAGGTAAGGAATGAGGAGGTTCTATGCAGAATCGGAGAGGAAAGGAATATGTGGAAAACACTGATAAGGAGAAGGGACAGGATGATAGGACATCTGCTAAGACATGAGGGAATGACTTCCTTGGTGCTAGAGGGAGCTGTAGAGGGCAAAAACTGTAGAGGAAGACAGAGATTGGAATACGTCAAGCAAATAATTGAGGACGTAGGTTGCAAGTGCTACTCTGAGATGAAGAGGTTAGGACAGGCTTGCCGCATCAAACCAGTCAGTAGACTGATGACCAAAAAAAAAAAAAAAAAAATTTATTAACAACAATTCATACTCAACAATCATTAGAAGACATTGTCTGAGCCCAAAGCAATTGTAAAATCAATTAAAAGTTGCAAATCGAGCTGGATAGCTATTTTTGATAAACGGTTTTTCTGTTTAAAATATGGTTTCTAATGTCTCTGCCATACCATTATTTATCTGAAATTTTCTTGTCTCTCTGGGCCTCTTCCATGTTCACAACCTTCTTTGATGGTTCTTAAACCTAGTATCAGCAGTGATGAAGTTCTGCGCCTCGTAACATCGTCCCATTCCATGTCCTCGTACTGTTTAACCTTATTTTCCGTGTTATATTATTCAATTCCTGTAGCAGTTCACAACTCAGCATTCACCACAATTAATTATCTGAATAATTTGCTCTAACTCATGTTTCAATCTCTTGTTAGCTTCTTGCTCTATAGATCATCTGCACGGAAAATCCATATCATACCCTATAAATTAATCTGATATACGCACTATACATTAATCATGTACGTGTGGGAACATGTTGAACATTTATAAGGCTTTCCTTTAAATATACAACTGCGATTAAGTAATTCCTACTCACTACCTTTTAAAACATTACATTAATAGAATTTCTTCTGTGGGATAGAAGTTGTGAAGATAAACTTTTTTGAACGTTTATAAGGCTTCCCTTTAAATATACGGTTGCGAGTTAATAATTCCTACTCACCATCTTTTAAAATTACATTAATATAAATTCTTCGATGGGATAGTTGTGAAGGGAAACTTTTTTCAGTTTGTTTTCACCGTGCGTGGAGCTACTCAGTTGAGTAGTGACTTCGTGTCTGTCTTGGCTGCTATAACTCATTCACTATACTGTTCAGAGTAGCTTACACACACTCTTATTTCCTGATTCATTATTAGACCCATTGCTGCGTTACCTGACCAGAAGTCCACCTCTTCGCGCGACTGCATTTTATTAATCCCCAATACGACTGCAACAGCTGTGTTAAATGTCCACCATTGGTGTGGGTAGTGCAACACCTGGACTATTAGCTTGAATCGCTACGGTATTTTAGCGATTGATCGTGGTCCATGAGCTCTGAAACCCATGAATTTGCTAAAAGACTTTCCCTTATACCGTCATAATTTGGCAGTTTAACGAAACAGTTTGTAAATATAAATTGATTAGATAACTCTACTGGAATTAATGATGTTGTCAAACAAGGAATTGTTATTTAAATCAAACAAATGTAACATTGGTGAATGGTAGCTTTACACAGTTCAAGAGTCAGATGAAAAGAAACATAAATAATGACGTACGTAGCGCAGCAGAACAACGTAACTGGAATAAATTGGAGCAAATTTGTTTTTGGAGCTATTTAATCGCAAACTTCAGTAGCAAACACTCAAGAACCCCGACAGCACAGTTCCTCACTATTACTCACGACGTGAAACTGTAGTTCACTGCCCTAAATAATCACTGCGAAAACAAGCAAACACGTACATTGCACTTGAGTCTGAGTGATAACTGCAGAAAAATTGTGGAAGTTCTCGGCTGTCACAATTCCCGCAAATGAAATTCATATGGTCGTCCAAACTTAATCACTGCAACCTCTGTCGAGAATTCCAAATTCAGAAACAAAATTGTAGTATGAGTCCACACTCTGCAAAATTATTCTAAGCCCAACAATCGGCACTCGCGCAAAGACTAGAGTGTTAGGCCAGTCAGGTCATTGGCCTCTACCGTTTACCGTGCCTGCTTGTTGCCGTGCCTTCTGGTTGCCAGCAAGATTCGAGTTCGCTATGGAGCCGTTACTAATATCGGAGGTAAGGGTATCGTCAGGAGTGCTCCAGGGAAGTGTGATAGTAGCAACTTTATCCTCTGTCTACATAAATGACCTGACGGACAAGGTGAGCAGCTGTTCCCTGATGACGTTCTGATGTGCGGGAAAGTGACGTCTCTCTGTGGCTGTAGGAACACGCAAGATGACTTCGCCAAAACTTATAGTTGCTGTGATGAATGGCAGATTGCTCTAAACGTAGAGAAATCTGAGTTACTCCAGATGAGTAGGAAAAACAATGATGTAATACAGGAATATTAGGGGGCAGCTAAATATCTAGGCGTAACCTTGTACAGCGATATAAAATGGATTGAGCACGTTAGGTAGGTAGCAGGGAAGATGAATGTTCGACTTCATTTTATTGGGAGAATTTGGGGGAACTGCTGCTCATCCAAAAGGAGATGGCATATAGAACGCTAGTGCGACCCACTCTTAAGTACTGTTCTAGTGCTTTGGATACCCATCGCAACGGGGGAAGACACTGAAGAAATTCAGAGGCGTGCTGCTAGATTTGATGCCGGTAGGTACGATCAGCGTGCAAGTATTATGGAGACGCTTCATGAACTCAAGTGCGAGGCCCTGTAGGGAAGGTGATTTCCTTTTCCATGAGCAGTACTGAGAACATTAAGAGAATCAGGATTTGAAGGTGACTCCAGAGCAATTGCATATAGCGTAATGACCACGGACATAACATACCAGAAATTAGGGCTCAACGGAGTCATAAACATAGTCGTTTACCCTCTCGCTCTATTTGCGAGTGGAACAGGAAAGGAAATGATTAGTGGTGATACAGGGTACCTTCCACCATGCCCTGTACAGAAGTTCGAGGAGTATGTATGTAGATATAGATGCACGTATGAAAGGGAGCTCTCACTTACTCTGTGAAATTCTCTGAATGCTATACCCAGCTCAACAGATTAATATCCCGAATGCTGGAAGTATATGTTATTCTGCTAATTCGTGACGTGTCACACAAATGACGTACCAACGGAGCACCAGTCGACACATGATGGGAAAAGAAACACTGAGGTTTAAATACCTGTCAACGACCTCACTGTAAATGGAACATTTAGTATCCGATAGTGATTCAGTTTCGACACCCAGCCCGAGTATCAATATGGAGTAAATGACAGATATACTAGATTCATACCACGGATTCATCTTCCTCTAGCGGATGCCTATACTGCAGCCGCAGGCATGTCACGTGGCTCTTTCCGTTGACACGAGAGTGCCTGTAAACACAGGATCCCCACACTTCCCTGGCAGCACTCGCTGCTGTCCGAAATCTTCAATAAGGACCACTGATAGCAGAGTGTCGGATCTTACCTGTGTTTACTTTTTCCATTGAGATCGTTCCCTCTACTGTTTGCGCTTTCTTACAAATGTCGGACTATCTTGGCAGTCAAGTCATTTGCTCCGATTGTCCAGAATGTTCTTTAGACCAAACGCGAACAATTGTGAACTGGTCATACGGCGCATTGTAATCCATAAAAATGACATCATTGTTTGGGACCATGAAGTTAATGAATTGTTACAAATTGTCTACAAGTACCCGAACGTAATCATTTATACGCAGTGATCGGTTCGGTTGGATCAGAAGACCCATCCAATTCCATGTAATCACAGCCCACACCATTATGGATCCACCAGCAGCTTGCACAACGCCTTGTTGACAACTTCCCACTCTTGGCTTAAAAGTCTCACATTAACAAGATTGTTGGTACTGACCTGCTGTAGTGTCCCGTAGATTGGCCACACTCTTAGCAGCAAGCACTGTGTTGGGGAGGGGGGTGCAGGGGAGGGGGGGGGGGGGGACGGACGGACTCATTCGACTGGTTCCATATCTTCTGCGGTCTGCAGCGCACTCGAACACTACCATTAGCCAACTGAAAATCTGTACTCGTCTAGGGTCAAACCCGCATGTCACGAGCCCAGGAGAGTCGCTGTAGGCGATGTCGTACTGTTAGCATAGACACTCGCGTCGGTCGTCTGCTGCCATAGCCCGTTAACGTCCAGTTTCAGCGCAGTGTCCTAACGGATATGTTCGTCGTACATCCCAGAAAGATTTCTGCTGTTATTACACCAGTGTTGCTTGTCTGTTAGCACTGGCAGCTCTACGCAAACGTCGACTATGTCGGTAGTTAAGTGAAGGCCGTCGGTCACTGCGTTGTCCATGGTGAGAGGTAGCGCCTCATATTTGGTATTCTCGAACACTGGCAACACTGTGGATCTCGGAATATTGAATTCCTTAACGATTTACAAAATGGAATGTCCCATGCGACTGGCTCCGACTACCATTCCGCATTTAAAGTCTGTTAGTTCTCGTCGTGCGACCATAATCACGTCGGAAACCTTTTCACATGAATCACGTGAGTACAAACGACAGCTCCGCAATGCATTGCCTTTCAATACCTTGTGTACACGACGCTACCACCATATGTATATGTGCATATCCCTGTCCCATGACTTTTGTCATCTCTGTGTTGTTGAAGAATTATTATACTGTAGCTAAGAATGGTGACGGTTAGTCGGTCATTCATAAACATCTACTAGAAGGGCAGTGTTGAGGTAGCAGTGTTCAGGTATTGGATAAACAAATTAACCCTTTTAGTACTGGTCATCAATCGTATGGTTCGCCTGATGTAGGTTTTCATTCCTGTTACTTCATTTCATATTGCTCCTGCTTCCTACATCGTTCATGTTTCGTCTTAGGTAAATCTCTTAATGTCTACTCCTGCCTCTGCTTCCTACACCGTTCATGTTTCGCCTTATGTAACTATAGTAATATCTAGTTCTGCCTTGCAAAGCTTTCCTTCTACCATTCGCTCAACGACAGTTGTCAACAATGACTGATGTCGTAATTTGTGCCCAGGCACTGTATCTCTTCCATCCATGATTTTCTTCATTAGACCGTATCTGTTCATTCCTAATTCCTTATTCCATCAGACTATATAACCTTCAACAGTCATATGAAAAATCAAATTTTAAATTCATTTAGTTGTTTCTTATCTATCGATTTGCAATTACACTAAGCTGTACTCCAAACAAAACTACTGACGAATCTTTCTCGGATCTGAGGGTTTACGTTGCAGATTGGTAGTAGCTTTTTATTATTAAGGAAAGTCTTTTTGCATAACCCTGGCACGTTAAAACTGAATGCGGAGTCCAGACTTTCGCAGGAAGATATTTTACCACCTGAGCTATCCAAGAATGACTGAAGACCCGTCCTCACAGCTGCACTTACACGAGTGTTTCCTTCTACTATCGGCTCGGCTATAATGTTCAGGAAAGTAGGAAAGTAGGTGTGCCGGGTGCAGCGCTGTGAGAGCGGATCTTGAAACACTTCTGAAGGCAAAACAGTTGTGAAAGTCTTGTGATATTAACAGAAAATAGATCTGAAATGCAGACAGTTTAGAGACTTCATAAAAGAATGCATTACTGATAAAGCTAGTGTTTGGTGTAACATTGTACACTCCTGGAAATGGAAAAAAGAACACATTGACACCGGTGTGTCAGACCCACCATACTTGCTCCGGACACTGCGAGAGGGCTGTACAAGCAATGATCACACGCACGGCACAGCGGACACACCAGGAACCGCGGTGTTGGCCGTCGAATGGCGCTAGCTGCGCAGCATTTGTGCACCGCCGCCGTCAGTGTCAGCCAGTTTGCCGTGGCATACGGAGCTCCATCGCAGTCTTTAACACTGGTAGCATGCCGTATGTGCAGTTGACGGACTTTGAGCGAGGGCGTATAGTGGGCATGCGGGAGGCCGGGTGGACGTACCGCCGAACTGCTCAACACGTGGGGCGTGAGGTCTTCACAGTACATCGATGTTGTCGCCAGTGGTCGGCGGAAGGTGCACGTGCCCGTCGACCTGGGACCGGACCGCAGCGACGCACGATTGCACGCCAAGACCGTAGGATCCTACGCAGTGCCGTCGGGGACCGCACCGCCACTTCCCAGCAAATTAGGGACACTGTTGCTTCTGGGGTATCGGCGAGGACCATTCGCAACCGTCTCCATGAAGCTGGGCTACGGTCCCGCACACCGTTAGGCCGTCTTCCGCTCACGCCCCAACATCGTGCAGCCCGCCTCCAGTGGTGTCGCGACAGGCGTGAATGGAGGGACGAATGGAGACGTGTCGTCTTCAGCGATGAGAGTCGCTTCTGCCTTGGTGCCAATGATGGTCGTATGCGTGTTTGGCGCCGTGCAGGTGAGCGCCACAATCAGGACTGCATACGACCGAGGCACACAGTGCCAACACCCGGCATCATGGTGTGGGTAGCGATCTCCTACATTGGCCGTACACCACTGGTGATCGTCGAAGGGACACTGAATAGTGCACGGTACATCCAAACCGTCATCGAACCCATCGTTCTACCATTCCTACACCGGCAAGGGAACTTGCTGTTTCAACAGGACAATGCACGTCCGCAGGTATCCCGTGCCACCCAACGTGCTCTAGAAGGTGTAAGTCAACTACCCTGGCCAGCAAGATCTCCGGATCTGTCCCCCATTGAGCATGTTTGGGACTGGATGAAGCGTCGTCTCACGCGGTCTGCACGTCCAGCACGAACGCTGGTCCAACTGAGGCGCCAGGTGGAAATGGCATGGCAAGCCGTTCCACAGGACTACATCCAGCATCTCTACGATCGTCTCCATGGGAGAATAGCAGCCTGCATTGCTGCGAAAGGTGGATATGCACTGTACTAGTGCCGACATTGTGCATGCTCTGTTGCCTGTGTCTATGTGCCTGTGGTTCTGTCAGTGTGATCATGTGATGTATCTGCTCCCAGGAATGTGTCAATAAAGTTTCCCCTTCCTGGGACAATGAATTCACGGTGTTCTTATTTCAATTTCCAGGAGTGTATGTTTTTAATGATGACAAATTTAATATTATTTCTTACGTTTGGCATCTTAATTTTAATATTTACATATCTAAGTTTTTAAGTATTTCGATAAATCATTTCTACTTACAAGATATGTGAATAAATTATTCACATCTTTAACATAAATGTCACATTTTCCCTTTCTTGTAATAGACTTTAAATTCTTATTTTAGTATAACATACATTCTGTGGCAGTTGTTACAATCCTGCTCTTTAATTTCTGCAATTGACGTTTAAAACCAGTTCAAAAAAAGTATATCAACGTACAAGTAGTACATGTTTTTCTAGAAGAAGATGAAGTCAGTTTGTTTGAAACAAGTTATATTCTTGTATGACAATGGTAAAGCTTGGCATCAAAATTTGTACAACATTGTAGTTCGTTGTATTTAAGCACAGCTACAGAGAAGACATATATTACAGAAAAATAGTTTTAATCTCTCAACAAGTACTGAAAATACACATACCTTGTTTAATCCATCCAATTATGTATTTCCTGCATCCTATTTGATATATTATATTGCGAAAGGCACTAGCTTACTAAAGTGATAACAAGTAATACCCGTAGTCGATGACACTGACTGTAGACTATTTCAGCCGATTCTATAATAAAAGTGCGAGACACTCACGTGCAGACTAATAATATGTCGCTGCCACTCATTTCAGTTAGCAGAAAAAAGCGAATAATCCTCGGTCCAACATCACAGTTACAAACTATGCTTATACATGGAGTTAAAAAATCGTGTGTTTTGAGAGGTAGTGGTTGAGGAATCGGAGGTGTTTCCGCCGACCACACACGATGCTGCCATTGCGACCCAACGAAATTAACTTCGGTCTGGCCACCGGCGGGCACTTTGCTTGATCCAGAATTTGCGTCGATCGCTAGACGACAGACATATAGTGGTAATCTCTACATACGCAAATACAAATCGCTGCAAATTGGCACGCCATCGAAGGAGTTAATAATAGCCACCTGCACCTTCTTAAATGTTGGCACATAGGAGAACCGGGGTAGGAAACACGATTAACGTTGGAAAATCCCCATCGAAACCTCATCGAGACAGCGAGTTCATACCTGAACCACCATTATCAATATGTAAAATACAACGAATCAGTGAATCAAGGACATCGTTCACTCAGATGACCAATCGCCTGTTCAATAGAGAACGTTAAGTATTTCTCTTAATCTGGCAGCTTGGCTACACATAAACGTTATAAATAATTTTAACCACGCAGTTGGACGTCTTTGAGTTTGTAGTATGAAGGATCAACCCAGTATCCACCTTCTACAATAGGAAAAATAACCGTAGTGGTCGTCAAAACGAGAAAAACGATCCCAGTAAACACTGCTCGGGAAATGCAACCTTTCTGCAATGAGAACTTCATAGGAGGGGCCATAAGTCTTTTATGTATATAATTAATCAAAGTATATTTGACAACGAACTAATGGCGGTTCTAGGCACTTCAGTCCGGAACCGCGTGACTGCTGCGGTCGCAAGTTAGAATCCTGCCTCGGGCATGGATGTGTGTGATGTCCTTAGGTTAGTTAGGTTTAAGTAGTTCTAAGTTCTAGGGGGGACTGATGACCTCAGATGTTGAGTCCCATAGCGCTCAGAGCCATTTCAACCATTTGAACAACGAACTTACAGGCGCCCTCTTGGCACATTTATTATCTTTCGTTGCTTTAGCTCAGGTAATCTTATACTATTTATGCTGTTCTTTTATAAACGAGCCATATTCCAATAATAATTACTGTGTAAACAGAATAGAACCGTCGAAGCTGGTTCACAAATAATGTAAAAAGGATCGACAGGAGTTCGTAACCAGGTTTTATACTGAGCTGTGGATTTACTATTTTTAGTCCACTATGAACGTGGCCCATGCGCTGCGAACAGTGTCCCCCTTTATACAGGTCGATATGACTCTTGGTTTCCCAACGGCATATAGTACCTTTTGAAAGATTTGATTTGGATCAGACACTTCACCATTATCTTGTAATAAACATTGTTTATCCAGCTCGCTACACTTTTTGTTGACAATGGTGCGGAACTAGCTTTAAGCCTTTAACGTGTTGCTATCAGTGCAGTTTATGTATTGTACGATGGTGTTAGTTGAGTATCAATTATTAACATTATTCGTTGTTATATACCGTAATTGTCAGCTATATAGCTGAAGATGCTGGCGTCTTATGAGCGATGTTAATGAAAAATGAAATAATACGACCAATCATGGTTTTTCTGTTCATAGATTACTTTTTGAAATTATTCGCTTCTATGTGCAACACTATTCAATGAATAAATTCCTCCCCATAAATGTATTTAGAGAAGATTTGCGAAATTCACATACACAGATACCATAGGAAAAAAATGTGGGGAAGAGCAACAACACTGCACTGTGCCAAAGCTCATTTTACACACACACACACTAACAAAATTTTCTTAGCCGCCGGGTTTCTGAATGGGATATACAACCAGGAAACGGCAGGTACTGGAGTTATAATCTAAACGAAACTAGACAAAGAGACTCACGTACGCTAATGTGTATACATAATTAGCAAAGTGCAAGCTAAAATTAACGTAACTGCCAAATATACCTAAATGAATATAGTGTCGGCTGTGTGCACAAACTGAAGCTTAGTCCATGAATCGCTACACTCGCCACATTAAACAACTCGCAAAGATTGGCTTGCTTTAAAGGCGGACTAAAGAGAAATACGAGCATCATGGGAATTTGTAACTACATCCTTGAGCTTACGACCAATTATACGACTCCCTACACGAAACCGATATTTATGCTAATTTTTATTTGGACCTTGTCATACCATACTATTTGTCCCTTTCGGTGCTCCCTCGGTGCGTCTTCTGCCTTTCCCATCTCTGCTGCTGGAAGCCGCAGAGATGGATGAAACGCGGCGCTTGTTGGCACCCTTTCAGGCAGCGGTCCTCTCAGGCATAAAGACTCGCTTTCCGATCGCAACTCTCTCGGGAGAGTTTCTTCCCGCCGTCTCTTTGGGCAAAAGAGTCCGATATCAGAAGGCTGAGTGCTGGCCGATTCTGTGGGCGGTAGCTGCAGGTCTGTAGATGGGTGCAGGAGAAACCTCTCCGACTGCACACGCTCTTCTCCACACCGGTGGGCACATAATGTAAAGAAAGGTAAATCCATAGTCCCATAGATTTTGCTGCCTTCTCTAGACATTTACGACAACCGTTAAAATGAATACATCTGTAAGACAGTAAATGGAGGTTATAAAAAGGGTTCTGTTTCATTTCTTACTCGGCATACAAGGAAATAATAGGGCAATCATCACTAACATCGGACGAGAGGCGTCACTGGTGGAAAAACAACAGAGCCAGTTCAAAGAGAGGCCGTTCGATATTAGTTAATCTGTTAGATGAATGTTAGTTTGGTTTTAAGGAAGGAGAGGCGGACCTAACACTGCGATTGATAATGGAAGCAAGCCAGAAGAAAAAGCAACACATAAATAAAGTTTTTCGACCTGGAAAATCATTCGACAATGTAAAAGGGTCCAGGATGATCAAAATTTGAGGAAAATAGGAGTAAGCCGTAGGGAAAGACGAGTATTATATACAGGAACCAAGACAGAACAATAAGATTCGAAGATCAAGTGCTCGGGCAAAATCGTGGTACGACAAGGATGCAGTCCTTTGCCCATCATGTTGATTCTATTTATCTAAGAAGCAATAACGAAAATAAAACAAAGGTACGAGAACGGGATTAAAATTCAGGCTGAAAGGAAATGAATGATAAGATTCGTTAATGATATTGCTATCTTCATTGAAGAAAAGGAGGATTACAGTATCTATTGAATGGATTGGACACTCTAAAGAGTACTAAAATGGATTGAGAGTAAATCGAAGAATGTCGAAAGTAATGAAAGGCAACAGCAATGAGAATAGCGAGAAATTTAATATCAGAATTGTTGATTACAAAGTAGACGACGTTAAGGAAGTCTGCTGTCTAGGGAGCAAAACAACCAATGACGGACGGAGGAAAGAGGACATAAAAAGCAGACTAGCACTGGAAAGAATGGGCCAAAAAGAGTCTACTAGTATCAAATTTGAGGAACACATTTCTGCGAATATGCGTTATGAGCAGATTATTATGATAGTGAATCACGGACAGTAATAAAACGGGAACAGAAAAGAATCGAAGCATCTGAGAAGTTGTGCTACAAACGAATGTAGAAAAATAGGTGCACTGTTAGGGTAAGTATTGAGGTGGTTCGTCGCAGAATCGACGAAGAAAATAACACATGAAAAATATTGACAAGAAGAAAGGACTGCATGAGAAGACAAGTGTTAAGGGGGAATGTTGATGAAGTTGACCAAAAATTTCAATTTTCAATTTATTTTTCATTTGTTAGTACAACTCATGGACAATAAGTTCGCAAAGTTTAAATGTTGAAATGGCATCCGAAGTGCCTGAAAATTAATTAAAAGAGTGACGCGGCCTCCCTGCCACGCCCACGTTTTGAAGCAGCACTTCAATACCAGCTCAGTGAACACCAATTCTGTTATTAAAAATGGTTCGAATGGCTCTGAGCACTATGAGACTTAACATCTGAGGTCATCAGTCCCCTAGAACTTAGAACTACTTAAACCTAACTAACCTAAGGACATCACACACATCCATGCCCCAGGCAGGATTCGAACCTGCGACAGTAGCGGTCGCGCGGTTCCAGACTGAAGCGCCTAGAACCGCTCGGCTACCCGGGCCGGCTTCTGTTATTACTTCCAACCAAACGTGTGCAGGATACATCTAGAAGGCCGTGATACATACTCTTTGCTTTTATAAATCATCTTTGGCCGGTCCTGCACTTCTCAAAAGTGTGTTCATGGCGAAACCCAAAATCCAAATGAGACTCTAAATTGACTCATATGGAAACGATGCCCTAAAAACACATTCGCATGTGCTACAGTTGTCAGAATCGCAAATTATGATGCAGTTATTGTATTTAATGATTGGAACGTCGGGAGAAGGTATTAGGAGCAAGAAGGCGCTTCAAAGTTGGAAATTTTACTCAAGACATCCTGAGAAAAATAGATTTACGGCGCGTCTCTGAATCTGAAAACTCAGTTGACGGCCTGGTAAAGGAAAAAAGACGGACAACAAGAAACCAGAAGAGATGCCTTGAAGGGAAAGACGACACAGAGTGCAAATGTGGTGCCTTCTGAAGAAGTGACATAAGGAAATAGTTAGGTTGAACTTTAAACTGCGATTCCTGAAAAGTTTGTTTCTTAAAGTTTATCTACCTTTTCCTCAGATCCTATGAACGCTAGAGTCATGTACACATATTTCTGTAAATCTAATAAACGTTTTATCAAGAGAAAATTTTGAAATTCTGATTGCAACCTGAGATATGTGGCAAATTTCATGGAATTTTGCATGATTTTAAAACTGTAATTGTGGATTTATAATTTAAAAATTATCACACTCTCCCATCTGACCTATTCCAAAAACCTCACGGGAGAAGCTTACAACGTATAAAGAGATGAACCAGAGAAATTTCTGTAGAAAAAGGAACATACAATATTTTTTTGATAATAAAGCTTTAAAAGTCATTCAAGAAAAAGGTTAAATACATATAATCAAAGGGTTTTATATGTAAATGCGTTTCTTTCATCTAAATCGTGGTACAAAATTTCATTACCATATCTCCAAACCCGTGGATTTGGTGCATTTTTGAAGTAGTGTGTGTTTTTCATTAACGTCCCCCCTTAAAACATCTCTGAATAACTTATATGGTACTAGATGGAGCTGTAAAGGGCGGCCGGCCGTTGTGGCAGAGCGATTCTAGGCGCATCAATCTGGAACCGCACTGCTGCTGCAGTGGCAGGTTCGAATTCTGCATCGGGCATGGATGTGTGTGATGTCCTTAGATTAGTTAGGTTTAAGTAGTTCTAAGTCTAGGGGACTGATGACCTCAGATGTTAAGTCCCATAGTGCTTGGAGCCATTTGATTTGTAAAGGGCAAAAACTGTAGAGGAAACAGAAATTGGACTATATACAAGGAGTAAATAATCAGCGTTGGCGGCCGAAGACTTCAGGCATAAGAAGTCAGCCTCATTCTGCCAACGGCCTTGTCAAAGAGGGCGGAGGAGCGGATAGAGGTTCAGGGCACTCTCTTGTCCTAGGGGTGGGAAATTGTCCCTAAAGGCGGAAGAATCAGCAATGATCAACGACATGAGGATGCAGTAGGCAATGGAAACCACTGCATTAAAGACACGTAACGTGTATCCACAGGACATGTGGCCTGTAATTGAAGAAGTGTCATGATGATCTCTCCATTGGCAAAAGATTCCGGAATAGTCCCCCATTCGGATCTCCGGGAGGGGACTGCAAAGGGGGAGGTGACCATGAGAAAAAGATTGAATAATCTACGAAAGGATAACGTTCTACGAGTCGGGGAGTGGAATGTCAGAAGCTTGAACGTGGTAGGGAAACTAGAAAATCTGAAAAGGGAAATGTAAAGGCTCAATCTAGATATAGTAGGGGTCAGTGAAGTGAAGTGGAAGGAAGACAAGGATTTCTGGTCAGATGAGTATCGGGTAATATCAACAGCAGCAGAAAATGGTATAACAGGTGTAGGATTCGTTATGAATAGGAAGGTAGGGCAGAGGGTGTGTTACTGTGAACAGTTCAGTGACCGGGTTGTTCTAATCAGAATCGACAGCAGACCAACACCGACAACGATAGTTCAGGTATACATGCCAAAGTCGCAAGCTGAAGATGAACAGATAGAGAAAGTGTATGAGGATATTGAAAGTGTAATGCAGGATGTAAAGGGGGACGAAAATGTAATAGTCATGGGCGACTGGAATGCAGTTGTAGGGGAAGGAGTAGAAGAAAAGGTTACAGGAGAATATCGGCTTGGGACAAGGAATGAAAGAGGAGAAAGACTAATTGAGTTCTGTAACAAGTTTCAGGTAGTAATAGGGAATACCCTGTTCAAGAATCACAAGAGCGGGAGGTATACTTGGAAAAGGCCGGGAGATGCGGGAAGATTTCAATTACATTACATCATGGTCAGACAGATTCCGAAATCAATTACTGGATTGTAAGGCGTCCCCAGGAGCAGATATAGACTCAGATCACAATATAGTAGTAATGAAGAATAGGCTGAAGTTCAAGACATTAGTCAGGAAGAATCAATACGCAAAGAAGTGGGATACGGATGTACTAAGGAATGACGAGATACGTTTGAAGTTCTCTAACACTATAGATACAGCAATAAGGAATAACGCAGTAGGCAGTACAGTTGAAGAGGAATGGACATGTCTAAAAAGGGCCATCACAGAAGTTGGGAAGGAAAATGTATGTACAAAGAAGGTAGCTGCGAAGAAACCATGGGTAACAGAAGAAATACTTCAGTTGATTGATGAAAGGAGGAAGTACAAACATGTTCTGGGAAAATCAGGAATACAGAAATACAAGTTGCTGAGGAATGAAATAAATAGGAAGTGCAGGGAAGCTAAGACGAAATGGCTGCAGGAAAAATGTGAAGACATCGAAAAAGATATGATTGTCGGAAGGACAGACTCAGCATACAGGAAAGTCAAAACAACCTTTGGTGACATTAAGAGCAACGGTGGTAACATTAAGAGTGCAACGGGAATTCCACTGTTAAATGCAGAGCAGAGAGCTGATAGGTGGAAAGAATACATTGAAAGCCTCTATGAGCGTGAAGATTTGTCTGATGTGATAGAAGAAGAAACAGGAGTCGATTTAGAAGAGATAGGGGATCCAGTATTAGAAACGGAATTTAAAAGAGCTTTGTAGGACTTACGGTTAAATAAGGCAGAAGGGATAGATAAAATTCCATCAGAATTTCTAAAATCATTGGGGGAAATGGCAACAAAACGACTATTCACGTTGGTGTGTAGAATATATGAGTCTGGCAACATACTACCAGACTTTCGGAAAAGCATCATCCACACAATTCCGAAGACGGAAAGAGCTGACAAGTGCGAGAATTATCGCACAATCAGCTTAACAGCTCATGCATCGAAGCTGCTTACAAGAATAATATACAGAATAATGGAAAAAAAAATTGAGAATGCGCTAGGTGACGATCAATTTGGATTTAGGAAAAGTAAAGGGACGAGAGAGGCAATTCTCACGTTACGGCTAATAATGGAAGCAAGGCTAAAGAAAAGTCAAGACACTTTCATAGGATTTGTCGACCTGGAAAAAGCGTTCGACAATATAAAATGGTGCAAGCTGTTCGAGATTCTGGAAAAAGTTGGGGTAATCTATAGGGAGAGACGGGTCATATACAATATGTACAACAACCAAGAGAGAATAATAAGAGTGGACGATCAAGAACGAAGCGCTCTTATTAAGAAGGGTGTAAGACAAGGCTGTATCCTTTCGCCCCTACTCTTCAATCTGTACATCGAGGAAGCAATGATGGAAATAAAAGAAAGGTTCTGGACTGGAATTAAAATACAAGGTGAAAGGATATCAATGATACGGTTCGCTGATGACATTGCTATCCTGAGTGAAAGTGAAGAAGAATTAAATGAAATGCTGAACGGAATGAACAGTCTAATGAGTACACAGCATGGTTTCAGAGTAAATCGGAGAAAGACGAAGGTAATGAGAAGTAGTAGAAATGAGAACAGCGAGAAACTTAACATCAGGATTGATGGTCACGAAGTCAATGGAGTTAAGGAATTCTGCTACCGAAGCAGTAAAATAACCAATGACGGACGGAGCAAGGAGATCAAAGGCAGACTCGCTATGGCAAAAAAGGCACTTCTGGCCAAGAGAAGTCTACTAATATCAAATACCGGCCTTAATTTGAGGAAGAAATTTCTGAGGATGTACGTCTGGAGTACAGCATTGTATGGTAATGAAACATGGACTGTGGGAAAACCGAAACAGAAGAGAATCGAAGCATTTGAGATGTGGTGCTATAGACGAATGTTGAAAATTAGGTGGACTGATAAGGTAAGGAATGAGTAGGTTCTACGCAGAATCGGAGAGGAAAGGAATATGTGGAAAACACTGATAAGGAGAAGGGACAGGATGATAGGACATCTGCTAAGACATGAGGGAATGACTTCCATGGTACTAGAGGGAGATGTAGAGGGCAAAAACTGTAGAGGAAGATAGAGATTGGAATACGTCAAGCAAATAATTGAGGACGTAGGTTGCAAGTGCTACTCTGAGATGAAGAGGTTAGCACAGGAAAGGAATTCGTGGCGGGCCGCATCAAACCAGTCAGTAGAGTGATGACCAAAAAAAAAAAAATGAAACAAGGAGTGATTGTGGACGCAGGGTGCAAGTGTTGCTCTGAGATGGAGATAGCTGCACAGGAGAGGAATTTATTTCCGTTTGAAGAGTGATGACTCAATATTAATAATAAGCAGGACGTTCGAACAAAAATGGCAGCAGTGTGGCGGAGGAGACATGAGAGTGGATATTTGTGGGTATTTTGTGTCTGCGGCAAACACAACGTTTGCCCATGTGGGAGGGCAATGGCCCGGTTATATGCGGGCAGGTCGCGGTGCGCGGTCGCAGCTGACACTACCGTCATACGAGCTGCTTCAAGCTACTGACTCCGGCCAGAATTGTGTGCTAATTCGGATCGTAGCCTAAATTCTGCAAGGATTATACGGGAAACCAGTAGAAGTCACACACCGTCGCCGATTTTTTAAAAACTAGAACTCTCATGGATAAAATAGCTTCAGACGGTCGATTACTTTTCATATCACTTAATGTGTTAAATATCTGTCGACGCACTTCCTTCTATGAGAGCTATTTCATTGAATCTTAGTTTTTATGACGTCATGTCCCACTAACTACACTGCTTGAAAAAGTGTCTGCGCCTGGAAAGACGACATCGAGTTTGATCCTATGATGGCGTGTGCCACATGGGGGATAGTAGATGTTTCAGCGTCGTCTACCAACAAATAGCATACTGGCATGGGTACCAGAGCACTATCTGCATCTGCCCTTTAATAGAGAATGTTCACAGCCAAAGGACCCATTATGGCGCAGAACTGTGAAGTAAACAGGAAAGGGGTCAAATTGCTGTCGTGCTTCCTACAGGCATATGCGGGATTTTGAAAGGGGACAAATTGCGGCCTTCAGATCGGCCTGATGGTTCTTTCGGAGAACTGCACAAGTTGAACGTGCTTCATCAGTTACGCAAAGATGCCAGTATAAAGGGGTATGTAAACTTTCTGACACCTGTAGACGTGGTTCTGGACGTCCACAAAGCAAAGACGCCCGCCAGCATTGTCTATTCTAAGGGCAGCAATGGCAGATCGTACAGATACCACAACACAGAAGAGGGATTGTGAGTGCACACGTGTCAACACGAACTTTTGTTAATCTGTTATTAGTAGTGGGACTACGGGCACGCACGCCTCTGTCCGTTCTTCTATTCACTCCACAGCAACGACGTGCATGGCTCGACTGACGCCGCCAGAAGATTACTTGGAAGATAGAGTGGCGTCTCGTCGCCTTCAGCGATGAAAGTAGATTCTGCCTCTACGCAAGTGATGGTCGTTTGCCCGTATGACGTAGACATGGTAGGCAGTGTCTAGCAGAGTGCATCCGTTCAAGACACACTGTCCCCACCCTGGGCTATAGGTCTCGTTTGTCTTTGGCGTTTCTGGAGGGTACGCTAACCAGTGCTCGATACGTGCAGAAAGTCGTTAGGTCCATTCCTTTGCAGTTCTTGCAACAGGAAAGTGACGTGTTTTTCCAATAGGATAATGTTCTCGATGAAACTCAACGTGCTCTGCAAGACGTGCAGCAACTTCGCTGGACAGAACACTCTCCCGACGTGTCTCCAATCGAAGACGTGTTGGGAATTATACCATGAGAAGTGATTCGTGCAACTTTCGACCAACAACTCTTATCGAACTCCTTGAACAGTGCGAGCAGGCGTGGCATGACGTACATCAGGAAAGCATACGCCATCTGTGCGATTAACTAGATGCCAGACTCAGCACCCGCACTGCCGCACGTGGAGGCTGCACCACGTACTAATATGGGTGTTTCAGCATGGGTCGATACCTGGTTCCTCAGAACCGCTGTAAATACTCTACTGGCCATTGAAATTGCTACACCATGAAGATGACGTGCTACAGACGCAAAATTTAACCGACAGGAAGAAGATGCTGTGATGTGCAGATGATTAGCTATTCAGAGCATTCACACAAGGTTGGCCCCGGTGGCGACACCTACAACGTGCTGACATGAGGAAAGTTTCCAACCGATTTCTCATACACAAACAGCAGTCGACCGGCGTTGCCTGGTGAAACGTTGTTGTGATGCCTCGTGTAAGAGGAGAAATGCGTACCATCATTTTGATAAAGGTCAGATCGTAGCCTACCGTAATTGCAGTTTATCGTATCGTGACATTGCTGCTCGCGTTGGTCGAGATCCCATGACTGGTAGCAGAATATGGAATTGTTGGGTTTAGGAGGGTAATACGAAACGCCGTGCTGGATCCCAACGGCCTGTATCACTAGCAATCGAGATGACAGGCATCTTATCTGCATGGCTGTAACGGATTGTGCAGCCACGTCTCGATCCCTTAGTCAACAGATGGGGACGTTTGTAAGGCAACTACCATCTGCACGAACAGTTCGACGACATTTGCAGCAGCATGGACTATCAGCTCGGAAACGATGGATACGGTTACTCTTGACGCTGCATCACAGACAGGAGCGCCTGCGATGGTGTACTCAACGACGAACCAGGGTGCACGAATGGCAAAACGTCATTTTTTCGGATGAATCCAGGTTCTGTTTACAGCTTCATGATGGTCGCATCCTTGTTTGGCGACATCGCGGTGAACGCACATTAGAAGATTGTATTCATCATCTCCATACTGGGCCGGCCGCGGTGGTCTAGCGGTTCTAGGCGCGCAGTCCGGAACCGCGCGACTGCTACGGTCGCAGGTTCGAATCCTGCCTCGGGCATGGATGTGTGTGATGTCCTTAGGTTAGTTAGGTTTAAGTAGTTCTAAGTTCTAGGGGACTGATGACCACAGATGTTAAGTCCCATAGTGCTCAGAGCCATTTGATCCATCTCCATACTGGCATATCACCCGGCGTGATGGTATGGGGTGCCATTGGTGATTGAGTGAGTGTGTTGGGGCTTCTGGGCGCTCAACGTCGAGGTCATCAGCGCCCTGACACACATTAAAGGGAACGAATGTGGACAGACAATAAAACTGAATCACACACGCAAAGAATGCAGGAAAAGATAGAAAATGCGACATAAGAAAGTGGAACATAAGGAAAGGGGAAACGTAGCAACAAGAATGCCACAGTAAATTGTCATTGGCTGGCCAGTGCCATTGGTTACACGTCTCAGTCACCTCTTGTTCACATGGACGGCACTTTGAACAGTGGACGTTACATTTCAGATGTGTTACGAACCGTGGCTCTACGCTTCATTCGATCCCAGCGAAACCCTACAATTCAGCAGGATAATGCACGACCCCATGTTGCAGGTCCTGTACGGGCCTTTCTGGGTACAGAAAATGTCAGACTGCTGGCCTGGCCAGCACATTCTCCAGATCTCTCACCTATTGAAAACGCCTGGTCAATGGTGGCCGACCAACTGGCTCGTCACAATACGCCAGTCACTACTCTTGATGAATTGTCGTATCGTGTTGAAGCTGCATGGGCAGCTGCACCTGAACACACCATCGAAGCTCTGTTTGACTCAATGCCCAGGCGTATCAAGGCCGTTATTACGGCCAGAGGTGGTTGTCCTGGGTACTGATTTCTCAGGATGTATGCACCCAAATTGCGTGAAAATGTAATCACATGTCATTTCTACTATAATATGTTTGCCCAATGAATACCCGTTTATCATCAGCTTTTCTTCTTGGTGTAGCAATTTTAATGGTCAGTAGTGTATGATCATTTCATGTACTCCATGTGTGGTGTTGTAACAACCTCTAAAAGGGTATTTCCAACAGTGTATCTGTTGTACAATGATGTGATATTGCAGGTACGTTCAGGGATATAAGTGGATACCGCCTACAAACTGATTTTCCAGTAGAGTTAATAGCAAAGAATTGAAAAATGAAAACGTGGTGCCTAATGGTGAAATTTTACTTTATGAACAGCCAAACTGTAATAAGCGATACTTCTCTTTCCTTTCATTATTTTGAGGCAAATGTCAACGAGGTAAATTCTGCAAAAGGTTTGAAATTATGTTTAAAATATGTTGGAAGTAGCTAAGTGCTCTCATCCTCAAACACCGAGTAATGCAGTTTATGTAATTTGTGCGCCATGAGCTGCAGTGCCTCAAGATACGTACAAGTTTCTAATTTTAGTACTCAGATTGAGTTAATTATGACAGAGTTTAAAGTTTTTTAAATTCGATCAATAATTACATGAAATACCTCAAATCACTTTTTCCCTGAAAGCCGTTAGATGAACAAGCTTACCGCTTATCTGTTTAGTAACGTAGTCGCAGAAGTTAAGACTGATGTCAATTGCAGCTCCAGAGAAAGGAAGGGATCACCTTCGTTTTGGAAGACTGTAGCTTCAAATATTTAAATATGTTTTGATTAACTGATCTTAACGCTATATCGATGGTTCAGAAATTTGCTTACGTAAACTAACATGATTACTAAGATCATTAATAAAAAGATATTTAGAACTATTAGCTACTATTTTTCTAAATCGTTATAAACTACTGACTTAACCTCCATTGCAAACTTTTCTCTGGACTCTTTCGCAGGAGTGATATTAGAGCAAGTAGGAAGACACGACACGTAAGGGGTCTTTCCGACTACGTAGAAATGTGACCACAGTGACAATAGCCTAACTTCCCTCCATTGCCTTGTGCTTAACTCAGTGTTGTGGTTGCTGTTTACTATTTTTTCGTTAATATCTCAGTGATAAAATCATTAGCAACTTTAATTTTTCACGATGTTCGTGTATATGTTATGCTCGATTTCTTCCGTGTTACTGAGGGTGGCATTTCCACGTTATTGGTCAAAACGTTATGTTCAGATTTCAGTTAACTGCTGAGCAGTAGTATGAAGGTAACAAACTTCGCTTTGCAGCATGTCAGTTTCATTGACAGTGGCCAAAAGAGAGAAAGACAAGAAGGACGAAAGAGAGTGAAAACGCTGCTGGTTGAACTCGGGCTCGCTTGTGACGGGTGAATTTTTGTATAGGCTTTGACGACCACCAATACAACGAGGGTAGGGAGCACATGTTGTCAACCTAGGTCATGCATTGCTGTCATCAGAAATTTTTGATTTTGGCCATGCACATGTATAATTATTGAATTTCACTGAATATCAAAACCAAAACGAAGCCCAATAGCCGGAAAACTGTTGCAACCAAAAGCGGGAATATGGTGCATTATACGGATTTGATTTTAATATCCCAAGTGTTGGAAAGTGTTGTAGAATCTCAAAGAGGCCACACTCTCCCGTGGATTAGGAACCAAGAATAAGGAACAAAAACACCATGATGATACGTATCAGTCACTGTTCACCGCATCGGTGGTTACTGGTAGCAACATCGATAAACTGTAAATGAGGAGCAACGATTGATTTTACTCGTATTCATATCAACAGATAGATTTGCCCAGTTATTGTTCTAGAGGTAAAGATTGTTAGTATGACCTATTCCTGACCAAGGTTTCCGTGAGGTTTCCCTTGGATGTAAAGCTAATGCCAGAAAGTGAAAGTCACAGTTCTCCCAACTGGGACTCCCTGTGCTCGACTACCAACTGTCTTGGTATTTAGTTCAATAATCCCCTACTCTACAGTTTGACAAACTGTAACATCACCCTCTACCTTTAGGGGATGGGAATGAAAAGTATATTGCAAAAAGATACGCGGCAGTCACTCACTACTTGATAATAGCTGAGGTCCACTCAGCAGGAAGTTCGAGGTTGTATGTAACCACCTTACGTGGTCGGCAGGCCGAGAATGTTTTATTATTTCGTATTACCGCGAGACTATGCACCCATATTTCAAGCAATCTCTTGTTTCTTATCGTATTTACCCCTATCACCAAATGAATAACTGGCCATGTTGAAGGTGCACGTGTGAACCCTAGCCTGAGCCCACCTTCATGTGCAATGTGTAGGTGCGCACTTAAACTTGAACATTGGTTCATCAAGACGTGCGTATTAGGAGGTGCTCTCTTCAATTACAGTTAGTATAAAGACACTGATAAACCATCCAGCCAGTTGCAAATAAAGGTTTATTGTACATTGACCGTGGTTTAGATATCTTCTCCAGAAATATTGGCCTTATTACGTCGCATGTTGGCACAATAGATTAGATGAAGCCGAGAGGCTCTTGTCATAAACTAAACTGATAAAACAAGAATCATTGCAAGCCAAGACCTTAGATAGTGTCACATTATATATGTCGTACTTCAGAATGACTATTCGTTAGTAAATGTCAGCAGGTAAAGAATTTTGTCAACTCACAAATGTAATAGGCGTCACAGGATAAAACATATGCGTAAGTTACATGTAGCTTATGCCAGAGACTAAGGCCATTGTTAGAAAATCAGAGAATCCTTTTTCTCTTAGTCACAAAAGCTTTTTACTAGCGACGAAGCTTCTGGAATTCCGTTAAACGCCTAATTTATATGGCTGGCAACAAATGAAGAGACTGACGTTCAGTTATCACATAATTACATTTGTACCTTTCACATGTGCGAACTCTCGTAAGTCGGCGAAGGTATTGTTTTCGCTGTTTGCTGACAATTAATCGCGTAATTTATTATCCGTGGTCGTGTTAATTACTGAAGAGATTATAGCCTTCCTTTCCCCTTGTCATGAAGGTACCTTTCATTGTGTTCTAATAATTTTCGGACGTCAAATGCGAGGAACTGGAGGCCGATTGTTCGGTGATCAAACGACCGAACGCTATTCGGGTTCTCTCGTTAACCCTTCGTTAAACAAAGAGAGAACTGCCATGAGATCAATTTGCCGATCATTTCCATTCCCTTCCGTAATTTCCTGCGTGATCGGTTATGCATCACGAACAAAGACTTCAGCCGACACAGATACTGACCTGATACATCCCCACATTAACTTATATTGATAATGGCCGATCTAAGGTAACTAAATATCTAAACTGTTTTCCAACTTTCGGTGTCTCTAAAAAGAGAAATTTACGGCATGCTCATTAGGACGTGCGTTTTCGTCGATGTTACTGAATTACACGAAGTTATATGTTGTTTGCAATGTTTTGTTGCGTCGCTTATTGACAGACTTTCCTTTTAATATAAAAATACGAGAAACGCACGTTTTACAGTACATACATGGATCTATCACAAATACGTCATTAAATCAGAGGAAGATGACAAGATAGTAGAAGTAGGAACGATGGCAATCTGGAAAGACAGTGTTCTATGACCAAAACTTAGTAAATGAATAATACTTGCTTATTATAAGCGTATATTGAAAGGCATGTTAATACTGGTAACCCTAAAAAGGATACGGAAAAACTCAAACATACAGCTCATATTAATCTGGCACACGTGTGTTTACCGATCTACATCGACTACGGCGTGTGGTGAAGGGATTCGCATCTACGCCCACAATGACATAAAATAAATGTTTCACGTGAAATAATACTAATAATGTAGTTACGAGAGTAAGCAAACTCGCAACACATGCGCTTTCTCACAAGATAATTATAGGCCGAACGGCGCGGCAATTCATCATTTCGTAACAGCATGATCACGGCAGGTATCAGAAATGAAACAGCTACAAACGTTTACTACTTTGAAAATGTTCATCATCAAAGGTACAGTGTTAGACAAGCCAATGTAATTCAAGTATGTTATCCACGAAGTAATTAAGGTAAAGTAAAGTAGAATTTCGGCAGCGAAATTCGATATGCCTCAAGCGCGAAATCGTCTAATTAAGAGCGATTACCAGTCTTGCGGAAAAAATTTTACTGACAGCACGCTGGTACCTGCTACCAGCCTCGTTGTAATTCCTCATCTGAATGCACCCGTGTTCTATTAAAGCCTGTAATTAGAGTGGAAGTGCTCTGACGTCACACCATGGTACCCACAATAGGACAAAGAACTCCAGCTGAAGAGTTTTCTGTTACCAACTTTCCTTCGTCTCGACATGTATACGTCGCAAAGATAGATGGCTGATATCAGTAGACCCAAAGATGGATACATGTGCAATAGAGTGGCACTTACAAGGAAGTTTACTTCCTGAGCCCAAATTGCAAAAAAGCAAAAACCATTTTTTTCATCCTGTAGAAGCAAACTGGTGAGTAGAACAAAGGAAAAATCAAATTAGAAACATTGTTAAAGTCTGCCTGATGTGCACCGACATTCGACTACACCAAGGCGGAATGACGGAATGACGTTTATATGCGCTTTGATCGTCGACTACAGCAAGGCAAACGTACACTAAGTGATCAAAAGTATCCGGACACCACCAAAAACGTTCGTTTTTCATATTAGATGCATGTGCTGCCACCTACTGCCAGGTACTCCGTATCAGCGACCTCAATAGACATTAGACAAAATGAGAGAACAGAATAGGGCCCTCCGCGGAACTCAGGTGGGCAGGTGATTGAGTGTCACGCGAAAGTACCAGACTCCTAAAGATCCCTAGGTCCGCTGGTAATATTGAAGTGAAAACGAGAATTGACACGTACAGCACAAAAACGTACAGGCCGACCTCGTCTGTTGACTGACAGACGCCGCCGACAGTTGATGGGGTTTTTAACGTGTAACAGGCAGACATGTACCCAGGAATTCCAAACTGCATCAGAATCCACTGCAAGTAATATGACAGTTAGAGAGGAGGTGGATTTCATGGTCGAGCGGCTGCTCATAAGCCACACGTCACGCCGGTAAATGCCAAACAGCGCCTCGCTTGGTGTAAGGAGCGTAAGCATTAGACGATTGAGTAGTGGAAAAACATTGTGTTAAGTTACGAATCACGGTACACGATGTGGCGATCTGATGGCAGGATGTGGGTATGGCGAATGCCCGGTGAACGTCATCTGCCATTGAGTGTAATGTCTACAGTAAAATTCGGAGACTGTGGTGTTATGGTGTGGTCGTGTTTTTCATGGAGGGGGTTTGCACCCCTTGTTGTTTTGCGGCCGCGCGGGATTAGCCGAGCGGTCTTAGGCGCTGCAATCATGGACTGTGCGGCTGGTCCAGGCGGAGGTTCGAGTCCTCCCTCGGGCATGGGTGTGTGTGTTTATCCCTAGGATGATTTGGGTTAAGTAGTGTGTAAGCTTAGGGACTGTTGACCGTAGCAGCTACGTCCCATAAGATTTCACACACATTTGAACATTTTTTGTTGCTTTGCGTGGCACTATCACAGCACAGGCCTACATTGATGTTTTAAACACCTTCTTGCTTCCCACTGTTGAAGACCAATTCGGGGATGGCGATTGCATCTTTCAACACGATCGAGCATCTGTTCATAATTCACGGCCTGTGGCGGCGTGGTTACACGACACTAACATCCCTGTAATGGACTGGCCTGCACATAGTCCTGACCGGAATCGTATAGAACATCTCTGGGATGTTTTGGAACGCCGCCTTCGTGCCAGGCCTCACCGACCGACGTCGATACCTCTCCTCAGTGCAGCACTCCGTGAGGAATGGGCTGCCATTCTCCAAGAGACCTTTCAGCACCTGCTTGAACGTATGCCTGCGAGAGCGGAAGCTGTCATCAAGGCTAAGGGTGGGCCAATATCATGTTGAATTCCGGCGTTACCGATGGAGGGCGTCACGAACATGTAAATAATTTTCAGCCAGGTGTCCGGTTACTTTTGATCACATAGTGCACGTAAGCATTGTACCTTTTACAGATGATGGAGGGTTGTGAAATATACTGCCACCTTTCAAGTACTACGTCGGGCAGAGCATGCGTACGAGAGAACAACGTCGTATTGAACCCACTAAATGGGTACGACTAAATATTCTATAGTCATGAGCTTTGGAAAATTGACTTAAAATTGATTTCGACGATACTTCAGTCATTACGAAGGATAATGGTTTTTAGAATATCGAATAAAAGAAGTTATAGGTATAAAAATATCTCATACATCCTCGTTAAGGACAGTCTTCGGCAACTGAGTACCACGTGCAGCTGGGTCATACAATTTGTCAGGGTCAAGTGATCTAAGTGTAAGAGATGAAGACTGTGCTCATTTATAAAGTGAACGGTAGCATGGGTAGAATTAACGTAGTTCGTTTGCAATCGCTCCTTCATATTAAGGAATATGTCTTAAGTACGGTGACCTTCCTCATTAACCTATTTACTTGTGGCCAGGTATCCACACCTCTTAGTCGAAGTTGGCGCTTTTTGTGTATTGGTAATTTTGTGATTTTCTCTATCTTATCGGGTCTGCCCATTTTCTACCAGTATGACGCAGCGCAGTGCGATATCTGATAGTAATGTCGACAGAGTATGTTCCTACAGCTACATGCTGTGCCTCCACAAATATGGTATAGAATGGTCCAGACAGTCTTAGCATCACCCTTTTCTGTCCTCGCCTGGCAGTTCTTCTGTACATGGTATTAGACGCAGCAAAGCTCAGTATCGTTTCGAAGAGTAGAGGGTGCTGTGTTCGTATCAATGCGGTCGGTAGTCTGTAAGTGGCTTAGTTTATTTCTAATAGTTTACGAAGTGGTCTTTACCTTTTCCGACCGTATGAGATAGTTAAGATTACGTCTTTCATCTGTCTGCAGCCCAGATATTTTGTTCGTGCTGTACGTTCAATGTTTGTATCTACCAGTGTAATAGAAGGATTGCTTTGCAGTGACCCTTTCAATAGAATTGACGTTAACTTTGGAGTTCGTGATTATTAAATTCGGGTTTTCGATTTAAGGGGGAGGGGGGGGGGATATGTAATGCTTCTAGAATTTCGGAGGAAATTCTAGAATCACTCGGCCTTCCACCGTTTCGAACATCCGATATATCAGATATGAGTAGGAAAAACAAATCAGCCGACTGCCCGTAGTTTATTTGTACGTGCAGTTCAGAAAGAACACCCACGAGGAAAAAGATGGACACGGTGGCCGAACGCCTGCAGACAAGTACTTGCTTTACTGTCCACAGAGTTTCGTGTACGGGCAAAGAAGAACAACAAAAGTTTATGTAGAATTTTGTCCTCTTTAATGTCTGTGATGGTTGTAAAAAGACTAGTGTACAGTTGAAAGTTGTTTCCTAAGGACACTCATGTGTTGAATGAGAATAGAGACTTTTAAATTTTTTCATGTCTCGGTTATAATCGCAGAGAGACACATGTAAGCTAGTTTGAAGAAGTGTAAATGATCCTAATGTTCGATGAATGAGTTACTTTGCCGAAGTTATTGTTTATGAACGCTGAAAATATATTGTGATTGAACTAAAAAGTATTCTGCGAGTACACAAATTATTTGAAGAATAGAAAAGTAGTTAGTAAATTCCCTTAATGAGCAACATGTCTTCGGAGAAGAAGCTGTCGGGAGATCGACGTGGCGGATTAACCAGAGAAGAGGATCTGCTACACATAACGGGCAAGTTAACTGAATTGAGAGACGTATGAGTCTTGCACCCCAGCACCACACTGTCTCTTGATGTCGTTCGGAGAACGTTAGAAACTGATCATATGGATCTATTTTTATTCTGTGAATTAGCTATTCTATTTGTATAATACATACTTTTTAACTTCCTAATATCGTTTTTAAGCACCTTACAATACTGTTTGTAACGTGTTACTGTAGCTTTATTGTGACTACTTCTGACATTGTGATAAAATTCGTTCTACATGATATCCTTATCCCACTAGTCAGCCACCCAAGCTGCCTTTTAGTGCTGATATCCACATTTAGAACGTTGCACCATATTGTTATTGTGTTTAATGTTCCAGATCCTCTCTCTTCTAGCTGCGTTCTGCTGTTTGCTAAGATGATTACTAAAACGTTATCTTCATATTCGGCTACTCTATCCGTTTTCACGTTTCCATCCGCAGTGTGGAAGAGATGACCCATAAATAGGGCTACAGATCTAACCTTGTGGGTATCCTTTGGCTATACCAACAGAGAGGTCAAACGTCGATTATTTTAGAGGAAATATGACACGGCCTAATAACCCAGAAGATTATTTACTTCAGTGACAATGATCACAAAAGCCTGCAGAGTTATATAATAACGCTCAACGCATCGTATGAGACCGAAGGCCCATGAAACAGAACCCTTTCTTCGAGACGTCATGCACATAGAACCGCAAAGACCGATAGGCATGCATTTGTCTATCGTATCCAGTACAGTGTACCTCAAACTGATTTCCTAAGCCGCCTGCGACACATTCCTCCAACGATCTAAAAACGGCTTCCGCTTCTGCCACGCTGCCGGTAATGCGAGCGTGGTAGGAGTTGACCATGCTGGTCTGGGGGTGCGTACCGTGCGCATCTTTGAACTACCGTTCGAAGTTCGCGCCAACCAAGTCGTTGACGCACTGCGTTCATATGGCACAGTTTTGAGCCACACAGAGTAGAAATGGAATACATTCGAAACGTATCCTGTCTTTAACGGGATACGTCAAGTGCGCATAGAACTTAAGAGGCACGTTCCATCATATGTTTTCGTTGGTGGCTGCCGCGCAATTGTTATATACGATGGACAACCGAGGACCTGCTCGGGCTGCGGCCAGGAGGGCCATGTTAGAACTGAGTGTCAGCAGCGCCGCCTCGTTCAGGTGCCCCGCAATGAACTTCACCAACGATCCACTATGACCTCTCTCCCGCTAACATATGTGGAGGCGGCACGACATGATGTGACGGATGATCAGAACCTTGTACCACCTCCTACCGCTGCAGGCTCCGTTGGAGAGTCAGCACCGCAACCAAACGCTGCAGAGATTCCTAGAGCCTCTGCCCACCGCAGCGTCTGTCATCACTGTCGGGATCGGACACAGGGATTCCCGATGACCGAGACCGCGTCTAGTCCCGCCCTCCAGTGGATGTCGAGTACCGGACCCGCAAACAATAATCACCCACGCGACACAAGAAGCGACGATTATTAGCTGAAGAATAGGACAGGCATGTGGGACTGATGGAAGATATCGATTCTGTTGCCGCGTCTACAGTTGCAACGGAATTCAGCGGCCTCATTCACCAGTAGGCACCTGACTATACGGAACACTCTCCTACACCTGGTGGCCCTGAAACCGAGGCGCATCGGGTCGACTCCTAAAATGTGGGCTTCTGTGAAAGTGGCCAGCCACCTCTAACTTCCAAATTCTCTCTTGGTGATTGGGCGGATGAAATGGAGGCAGATGATGCACAGCACACATCGATAACTCCTCCGGAGCCCATGGCTGAAATTAAGCCCGTAGGGCCCTGCCATTCGGGGATCATACGGCACATTAATGCACGTCATACGGCCGGATGGCTGTATGGTGTACGAGCTCACCGTGGGCTTGCACCCGTCCATTGCCTCCATCACTTGATATGTCTCTGTCATACCGTACGGGAACCGTCAGTGTCAATGGTGTCCATGTTACGTGATATCATCATAGCGGCATACTTGGACATTGGCGTTCTCCAGGGCGTCTGTCCCGAGCTGCGTTTAGTTCAAATGGCTCTGATCACTATGGGACTCAACATCTGTGGTCATAAGTCACCTAGAACTTAGAACTACTTAAACCTAACCAACCTAAGGACATCACACAACACCCAGTTATAACGAGGCAGAGAAAATCCCTGACCCGCCGGGAATCGATCCCGGGAACCCAGGCGCGCGAAGCGAGAACACTACCGCACGACCACGAGCTGCGGACCTGCGTTTAGTACTGTATTGCAACACCACCTACAGCCTACCATCTGGTGTTGGCGCAGGAGGCACGGCCATCCTTCTCCGAGATGGCATGGAAGAGACGGAAGTGACATACTTGCCGAACGCACGAGGCATCGCTCTTACGCTTGTCCCAGTCCGCCTGGTTAACGTCTACTCTCCCTCCGGTACTTCACACCACGGAGACAGGGAAGTCTTGTATTCGGAGGAAGTCGTCCTAGTTTTGCAAGGAAATATGGACCACTGCATAGTGGGCGACGATTTTAGCAATGTTGTGTGGCCCGAGGACCAGATACCGCACTACGTCCCATGAATGGCCCTACAAGCACTGGTACGTGACCGCGCGCTCAACGTCACATAGTTCTTACATCATAGGAACCAGCGCGAATACACGCCATTCAGTCGTCTGGACCGGATATACGTCTCGCGTGACCTCCGCACAGCGACCCCTGATATAGAACTCTGACCGACGGCCTTCACCGATGATCTCGCCTACATCTGCACTATCACCTTACCCCGACAATTAACCGCACGAAGCAGAGGCCCATGGACGCTAAACGTCACCCTGTGTCGGCAAGCAGTTACTGGCACGTGGCGTCGTTGTTTAGGCGCTTGCCCATATACTCTTGCACGTTGCTGTGGTGGCTGGGATGTGTCAGACCTGCACTCCGAAAAACAGCCTACGGGCTTGACAGATAGAATTGGCAAAGGACAACATAGGAATTTTACTATACAACGTTACGTGAGCTGGCGACGCAGCGGCCGTCCCGACTGTCAGATGTCCGTACAACGCATCAAAGCTCGTCTACTTCCCACCAGGGCAGAGCAGCTAGAAGGTGCCCGCTTCAGGGCGCGAGTGCAAGACTGCATGTCCAACCAAACGGCATATCACATTGTGCGCAAGTGGCGCTACCGCAAGCGTCAGCTCATTACTGCGGTAAACACGGAGGACGGCGGCCGCGCAGTGACGCAAACGGACATAGCGCACACGTTCGCCCAATACTATGCGACCTTGTACATGGAAGATCGACGAAACGTAAGTGCTTATGACGAGTTCGATTTTCCCGCCTATAGGGACGTGGTACCCGATATTCTGCTGTTGCCCATCACATCCTACGAGCTGATATCGCCCTAAGCACGTGGAGAACCGAACAAATCGCCAGGACCGGACGGTTTACGCCTGGAATTCTACCGCACTTTTTATGACCTTATGGGCGACAAGTGGCTCCAAATGTATCAAGAACTGATCCGCCCTGATTTCACTGTCCCCACGGAATTCTCAGATGGCATCTTGATCCCAGTAGCGAAACCGAATGGTGGTTGTAGATGGCAGGACCTTCGCTCACTCATACTCCTCAACGATTACAAGATCTTGGCCCGGATCGTCAGAGCGTGTCTCCACACCGCTATTGGCAAAGCCATCCACACCGATCAGACATTTTTAGGTGGTGTCAGAAATATTCATACAACGTTAGGAGCATACCGCGACGTAAAAATAAGAGGCGCCTTTGTGGCAGTCGATAGTGACCACGCATTCGACCACGTCGACAACGGCTTCCTACGCGCAGTTTTGGAATGCATGGGCCTCTCTCCACAGTCTGCACATCTGAGCCACGGAGCGCGTTCCCGAATGATTGTGAACGGTTACCAGTCACATTGTTGGTGGACGGTCAGTGAGACAAGGATGCCTCTTGCCATGTATATTATTTGAGGCAGCGCTTGAACCAGCTTTGCATGGTCTACGGCGGCAATTGCATGCGGGACGTAACCTTTCGTGGTGGTGCATTCGCCGATGTTGTGGTGTTCCTGGCCAGATCAGAGGATGAAATGCACACGACGCTTCAGTGGCTACAACAGTTCGGGGCGGTCGCTGGGAGCGTTATCACCATGATGAAGACAAAATACGTGGATCTCGGAGGGGGGGGGGGGAGGAGGGGGGCTTTCCCACGCAACTGGGGTGCCCTTTGACGAGGTGCCTGTACTCATATGTTTAGGAGTGCAGCTCTATTGCAATATTCGGCGCATGGCGGCGGCTACATTGCGACGGCTAGTACACCAGACACGTGCTCTGATACAGGACAACAAATTGCATCGAATGGACATGCTCCTACGAAAACGTTATGTAAACACTTGTCTTGTCTCCAAGCTGAACTATTTTGCACACGTCCTTCCCATGACGGCTACGATGGCCTACGGATTTCAAGCATCATATGGACATTTGGTGAGTGCCGGTCTTGACACTGCCGCAGCGGGCGGACAGCATCGGCTTAACTCATGTCTATAACCGTGCGCGATCGCTTTATCTCAACGCTATGGGTCGCACGTGTACCTCTGCCCACGCCACTGACGAGCACCCTGATAGCTGAAGTGGCACCACGCTCTCTGCGTCCCCCAGTTCCTGTAGGACACATTACAGCGGTACTCGCCTCCTCAGCTACTTAAGATCAGACCTTCCGACGACACGGATTCCCAGCACGTAAGACTATTATCGCCAACAGGACGGCATTGTATGGTAGTGAAACATGGACTGTGGGAAAAGTGGAACAGAAGAGAATCGAAGCATTTGAGATGTGGTGCTAGAGATGAATTTTGAATATTAGGTGGACTGACAAGGTATAGAAAATGAAGAGGTTTTGTGCAGAATCGGAGGGGAAATGAATATGTGGGAAATACTGCTAAAAAGAAGGGGGAGGATGATAGGACATAAGTTGCGACATCAGGGAATGAGGCTGTAGAGGACAAAAACTGTAGAAGAAGACAGAGATTGGAATAGGTTCAGCAAACAATTGAGGACATAGGTTGCAATTGCTACTCTGATATGAAGAGATTGGCAGAGGAGAGGAATTTGTGGCGGGCTGCATCAAGCCAGTCAGAAGACAGATGGCACCACGAAAAAAAAAACAAAAAAAAAAGTTGGACGATTTGTGGCGATACCAATTGTAGTACCTCAGTGTGGATTCCATTTTGCGTTTGTCTTTGCCTCAGGTTTTGCATTCGGTAACGCAATCAGCTCAGGCACTGAGCTGTTTCTGGTCCTCTGTCTTTCAACTGTCTCCTGGTCTTAGGGTTTCAAAAACGAAAGGGCTTTTTTTCTTTGGCTTTAGTATATTTTAATATTCTCACAATATTTCTTGTGTCTGCATGGGCACGAAGTGTGTATCTTGACAATACCTTTATTCTAGTGCATGACTAGATTCGGTGGCACATTGCCGCCCTCCTCAGACCCCATCACTGTAAAAAGACTACTTGATTTCATTGGCGCGTTTGCTGTGGATTCTTGTTACTGGCACATGTGCGCTATCTTTCATCAGTAGTCTATGCTCGGCACTACGTTGTCTACAAGGATCCCACACTAAATGCGCCAAGGAAAGGAAGTACTCTTTTGGTAATGGTGGGGCTTTAGGATGGTGGTAATGTGCCGTCGAAACTAGTGGTGTGATATAATAAAGACATTCTCAAGATGTACCTGTAGTTGTACTTTTTCTCATCATCAGCTGAAGTCCCTCATCCATACAGTACGATGGACACCCATAAATTGTTCCTCGTGTCTTTTATTTTTATACAAGTTGTTCGGAAATTCCAGTTAGAAACGACTAGGACTTGTAAGTAGAGTGAGTATATGATATCTTGAAAGGAACTCTATATCCGGAAACGAAACGTTTCTATTCTACGACGGTTTCAGTTCAGATGTGTAACACATCCACGTTTGCTGAGGGAAAGAGAAAAGTATCAGAGTCGCTTGTCCTGGTATGCAATACAGTAGACAGGATGACGTGTACTATGTCAAGTGGTCACCTAATGTCACTTAACATCTGCTTTGCTGTGCTGCTGCTTCACTAGAAATTGAAGAGACGCAAGGTGGGATGGGTACTTTGTACCTGAACATGCTTCATATGTGCAATGTCTGTAACAATGTTGGTGGTCACCACATTGACCTGCTGTTGTAATGCAGCATACTGTTATGTATGTGCAGTATGGTGGGTTCTTTTTTGTTTTGTAATAATGTAAACACAAAATGTTTAAGTGTTAATGTGCTTAACTGATAGGTGGATATTTCGTTATGTTTCCTTTCGGACTGTTACCTACAAATTGCACAGCATAACGTCTAATTCAATACTTCATTTGAACTGAAACTTTCGTAGAGCGTAACCGTATGTTTACGGAAATGGATTTCTATTGAAAACATTATTTACTCACTCTCCTCAACAATTCCTAAAAGTAAACTGAAGGTGGAGTGGGAAGAAACGAAAGGAAAGGCACTATTGATGTCAGCTGCATCGGGAGATTGCGAGGAATCAGCGGTGTTCAACTGAAAATAATATGTGTCAGACTGGGATTCGAACCCAGGATCTCCTACTTTCTAGGAAATTTCGTTACCACCAGACAATAATAATTACAATATATCAACAAAAGGCAATTGGAGTTAATCTCATGTACCCGAAAACTAACAAAAGAATCTCTACCAAAATATGGACAATGGCATGAAACAAACAGGTTAAAGCAAAACACATTTTGGAGACAAACTGAGCACGTGGCTAGTGATACCGTAAAACGTCCATTAGCAAGAGAACGACGATTTCAGCGCAGAAAGGGATAAGGCCAGAACAATACATTATTCCTTTTTAGCGTAAATAAGCCTGGAGGAGAGGGTAAGTGGCTGCACATCATTGACAGGGCTAGGCCGCGACCCAGGAAGATAAAGAAAAATGTTGACTCAACTCTAGCGAGACTGTGATTGGCTGACGCCATAATTGGCGATGCAGATGCGACTTGGTGGGGATATTCCCATTATATAAAAGCATTTTGGGACCTAAAATTAAAGCTCCCTGTCTCTCTCTCTCACTCGTCTCGCAGCGGACCACAAAAGTATGTGGAAATAAGCGAAGGCATTGAGAGTTTGCTTTGTGCAAAGAGAGAATGATATGCTTCACGTATCGTGGCGTCAAATAGTAAAGCGGTAGCTAAATAGTCCTGCGGGCATTTCTGCTTACAAAGAAATTGTGCATGTCGCTCCAAACCATAGTGAGTGTGCAATAGCCATTATTTCGGCTAGGGAAAGATTAACATTCTACAGAATGCAGTAAAGTTGCAACTGCGTGAATTCAATCAAGGCCACAGTAGGGAATTAGCATTTCAGATCCAGCACAGAGACAAAGCCATTCCAGGTGCCACTTCGTAAAGTACCATCGTGCATTAGGCAACAGTAAAGGTTAGTTTAGATTTTGCTCACTCCAACTTGCGTACGCTTTGAGCATTGAATATCAAAAGCTAGGATACTAACCTACCCTCACATTGAGTACATGAGAGATTTTGTTCTCCACCAACTCAGTGCATTGACCAGCTACAACAACGTAGATTTAAATGAGCTGATGAGGATATTTAATATTCATTCTTTCCTTTGATAAAAAATTTTCATGTGTGGAGATAACGATTTTAATAATCATCATTTTAATTTGTACAATATTTAAATGTTTTGTTACTAATCAACAAAAGTAATTGAACATAATTGTTGTTTATCACATGACCCCTGAAAGCAACAGCTGATAAATAATATGTAGAATAAAACAGGGAATAGCTGTTTTGTCTTTCTAGAATAGACCCGATACTTCCACTTTTACTGTTTGTGTGTGAAATGTTATGGGACTTAAATGCTAAGGTCATCAGTCCCTAAGCTTACACACTACTTAATCTAAATTGTCATAAGGACAAACGCACACACACATGTGTCACTTTTATTCATTCATGCATTCTAGGTACTTGAGAGCCACAATTCTAATGATTTTTGTTACAATCTCCACCTGGTATTAGCTGCGTTATAGGGCCAGAATGTCTGATGACACCCTGGGCTTGAGAAGACAGTTCAGAGGTTTTGTCCATTTGCGCGCTAAGTGTAAGCTAAGTTTGCACATTAATACACGCACTGTGCAGATACAAAGGTCAGACGTACAACAAACTTATCCGCTGTCACTGCGCATGTCCCTCCACGCTTGGTACGCAGATTTCCGCCGGAGGTTGGATGTACTTCAGCATCCACACTGAAGATGGTCGATCAATTGCCCATCCAGGCGAATTAAGTATATGAATACGTGGTGTCTATTCTTTCGAAGATGTCCAAAAGAACTAATATCACCCATTCATATTCACTGAAGCGCCAAAGAAATTGGTATATGCATTCGTATTCAAACCCAGAGACATGCAGACAGGCAAAATGTGATGCTGCAGTTGGCTACGCCTGTATAAGACAACATGTGTCTATCACAGTTGTTAGATCGGTTTGTGCTGTTACAATGGCAGGTTATGAAGATTTAAATGAGTTTGAACGTGGTTTTATTGTCGGTGCACGAGCGATGGGACACAGCATCTCCAAGAGAGCAATGAAGTAGGGATTTACTTGTACGACCATTTCACGAGTATACTGTGAATATCAGGAATCTGGAAAAACATCAAATCTCCAGCGTCGCTGCGGCCAGACACTGATCCTGCAAGAACGGGACCAACGACGACTGAAGAGAATCGTTCAACTTGACAGAAGTGCAACCCTTCCGCAAATTGCTGCAGATTTCAATGCTGGGCCATCAACAAGTGTCTGCGTGCCAACCATTCGACGAAACATCATCGATGTCGGCTTTCGCAGCCGAAGGGCCACTCGTATACCCTTGATGACTGCATGAAACAAAGGTTTATGCCACACCTGGGCCTGTCAACAGCGACATTGGACTGCTAATGACTGGTAACATGTTGCCTCGTCGAACGAGTCTCGTTTCAAATTGTATCGACTGTATGGAGACAACATCATGATCCATGTACCCAGTATGTCAGCAGGGGACCGTTCAAGCTGTTTGAGGCTCTGTAATGGTGTGGGGCCTGTGCAGCTGGAGTGATATGAGACCCCTGATATTTCTAGATACGACTCTGACAGGTGTCACATACGTAAGCATTCTGTTTGATGATCTTCATCCATTCATGTACATTGTGCACTTCTCGGATTTGGGCAATTCCAGCAGGACGATGCGACACACCACACGTCCAGTATTGCTACAGAGTGGCTCCAGGGCCACTCTTCTGAGTTTAAACACTTCCGCTGTTCACCAAACTCCCCAGACATTGCACATTATTGAGCATATGTGGGACGCCTTGCAACGTGCTGTTCAGTATAGATCTCCACCTGCAGAATTCAGGTTGTTAATTTCCTCCAGCACTACTTCAGATATTAGTCGAGTCCTTTCCACGTCGTGCTGCGGACTTGTGCGTGTTCCTGGAGGCCCTGCACGATATTAGGCAGGAGTACTAGTTTCTTTGGTTCTTCAGTGTAAGTCGTGGAAGTTTGTAATGGTAATTTCCGAATACCCTCTATAAACTTTACTTGTGTACGTTACTAGTGTATAAAATGATATGATCGGTATCGATTGCGCTAATAGTTATCTTCAGATAGCGAAACATCGTTACAGAGTGTAACACATTAGGTCGTATAAATCGAGTGCTGAGTCATTAAAAATAATTTCTTGGTGACAGTCAAGTTTGTCTTGAAGGTCTCCTTATCTGGTCTATATACAGCAAGTCTCAGTTTTCGCTCTATTGCTGTCATAGTTCTGTGGAATAAGCGTCGATTTTGTCCCATTTCCAATTTTACTCAGTCCACTTCTGTGTTCCGTTTTGATTTTGTTCGTTTTCTGCTGTTAGATGATTTAATTACCTGTCACTGAGCATTTTGCAGCAGCACCTGTGATAAGGAATTACTGTCCCAAACGTAGGCTGTCTTTAAGACCACTACAAAAGTGGCTGCGTTTGAAGCGGTGCTGTGACCGGGAAGGATGGACTGCAGATCAATGGCATCGCACTGTGATCGGCGATGACTTGGGGTTCTGTAATACAATCGTTGGCGAATATGGCGGCGGCCTGGAGAGAGACTTCATTCTTCCAATATTTTGGAGAGGCATGTGGCGTCATGGTGTGGGGATCCATAGAGTATGATTTCTGATAGTGATTGAGGGAACTGTGACGGGAAAACAGTAAATCACGGACATCCTGCGTCCCCGTGTGCCTGTCGTGCAACAGGATCGTGGTGCCATTATTCACCGGTGGAATAACTGAGAACGTCACATTCATCCAAGTGCCATATGCAGGAAATCAAGCAACCAGTTTCTGCAGTTGCGTGCTTCCTTGTCTAAACACAGGATACAACGGCTTTATGGCACCCTTTCCACCCGAATCAATGAATGCAGGCTGCAGGAAATGTAATTTCATAGTGCTATGTGGCTTCATTTTGCCATTTTCTATGTAAACCTGAGTCGATTTTGTAATCACAAAGCCGGCCGAAGCGGACGAGCGGTTCTAGGCGCTACAGTGTGGAACCGTGCGACCGCTACGGTCGCAGGTTCCAATCCTGCCTCGGGCATGGATGTGTGTGATGTTCTTAGGTTAGTTAGGTTTAAGTAGTTCTAAGTTCTAGGGGACTGATGATCTCAGAAGTTAAGTCCCATAGTGCTCAGAGCCATGTGAACCATCTGTAATCACAGAAATAACATCGCATAGCCTCCCAATCTATGAAGATTCATTTCGTTTCCTTTTCCCATTGTGTTTGGTGAATTTGTTTTGTCAGGCATTGTGTATGCAGAAAAGATGATTCGTAATGTAGGTGACTACATTGTTTCTAACCCTCGCGGACACAGTGAGAGCACCGTGGTGGTACCTATGACATTGTGGCGGGCGGCGCGCAGCTGTTGTTTTAACACGGCTACTTTGGGCCGCAGCTCTGCGGCCGGCAAGCCGTACCTGCATCTGGAGCTGGACGAGGAGCTGGAAGGCGGAGTGTAGCCAGCGATGCCGCGGGGCGCCGTTACTTACCGCGCCGGCCGGGCTGCAGGTGCGCCGGCCGCTAAATATTCCTGCGCGCAGCATTAATCGGGCTTAGCGCGGCGCTCCAGGTCGGCCATTTGCCTAACGACCCCGGCAGGCGGGCAGCCGGGCAGGCGGGCACCTGTAGCCGCCTTGTAGCCGCGAGCCGGCAGCCGGCCGCACTCCGAGTCTCGCCCACTCCCACACAACCAGCAGCAGCCGACTTCCATTTCGGAGAGCAGACTCCGGGCTGCAGGAAAAAAGACAGCCAGCTGAGGACTCCACTGGCCGACCCTCAATTTTGTGGAGTGCACGTACCATCGTCAGAGCGCTACCTGTTACCTTAAGCAATCAGCTAAAAATGTTAAAACTGATTTATAAATTACTAGCTACCTGAGCATTTATTTACTCCAGTCTTCTTCTAGTCTGTCTGCTCCTCCCCCATTTCTCTATCCGTGTCATCCCACCCCCTCTCTCTATCCACTTATTTTCCACCTTTATCCATCGCCCCCTCCTCCACGCACTACATGTCACCCCTCTCCATCTCCTCTTCCCTTCTGTGTCCAGCTCCTCCTCACTCCCTCTCTCTGTCCAACACCTCCTCTCCTTTTGTCGTCTTTCTCCTTCTGCCCCTCTCTACCACCTACATCCCATCTTGACCTTCTGAGCCCTCTCTCACTGTCCATCTCCTACTCCATCCTCTCTCTCTATCTCCTCCTACCGCTCTATCTGTTCATCTCCTGCCCCTTCTCTGTCTCTATGCATCCCCCTCACTTTGCCCACATCCTCTTCCCCCTTTGACTTTGCATCAGCCCCATTACCACCTTCAGCCTCACACCAATGGCAGTTGGTGGTTTTTCCATACACAGTATTTCCTTCCACATAGTAATTTGTATATTACGTTTCTTTGAAATCGATCCAGGTTCAAATAGCTCTGAGCACTATGGGACTTAACTTCTGAGGTCATCAGTCCCCCAGAACTTAGAGCTACTTAAACCTAACTAACCTAAGGACATCACACACATCCATGCCCGAGGCAGGATTCGAACCTGCGACCGTAGCGGTCGCGTGGTGAATCGATCCAGGACACTCGCATATTGCAAATAAACTATGTGATGAAAAATATCCGGACGCCTGATTGAAAATGACTTGCAAGTTCCTGGCGCCTTCCAACGGTAATGCTGGAATTCAGTATGGTGTTGATTCACCCTTAGCCTTGATGACAGCTTCCACTCTCGAAGGCATACGTTCAATCAGGTGCTGGAAGGTTTTTTGGGGAATGGCAGCTCATTCTTCACGGACTGCTGCACTAGGAGAGGTGTCGATGTCGGTCGGTGAGACCTGGCACGAAGTCGGCGTTCCAAAACATCCCAAAGGTTTTCTATATGATTCAGGTCATGACACTGTGCACGCCAGTCCATTTACAGTGATGTTATTGTCGTGTAACCACTCCGCCAAAGGCCGTGCATTATGAACAGGTGCTCGATCGTGTTGGAAGAGGCAATCACCATCATCGAATCGCTCTTCAACAGTGAGAATCAACAAGGTTCTTAAAACATCAATGTAGGCCTGTGCTGTAATAGTGCCACGCAAAACAACAAGGGGTGCAATCCCCGCCATGGAAAACACGACCACACCATAACACTACCACCTTTGAATTTTACAGTTGGCACTTCACACGCTGGCAGATGACGTTCGCCTTACCCATAACCTGTCGTTTGATCGCCACATTGTGTATCGTAATTTGTCACTCCACACAACGTTTTTCCACTGCTCAGTCGTCCAATGTTTACGCTCCTTACAGCAAGCAGGGCGTCGTTTGGGTGCTACCAGCGTGTCTGTGGCTTATCAGCAGCCACTCGACCACGAAATCCAATTTTTCTCACCTTCCACCTAACTGTCATAGTACTTGCAGTGGATCCTGATGCAGTTTGAAATTCCTGTGTGATGCTCTGGGTAGATGTCTGCCTATTACACATTACGGCCCTCTTCCGCGGTCGGCGGTCTCTGTCAGTCAACAGACGAGGTCGGCCTGCTGTACGTGTCCCTTCATGTTACACTTCACTATCACATCGGAAACAGTGGACGTACGGATGTCCAGGAGTGTAGAAATCTGGTGTACAGAAGTGGGACACAAGCGACACCCGATCACCCGACCACGTTCGAAGTCCGTGAGATGCGCGGAGCGCCCCATTCTGCTCTCTCACGATGTCTAATGATTACTGAGGTGGCTCATATGGTGTACTAGGAAGTAGGTGGTAGCACAACGTACCTAATGTGAAAGATGTAGGTTTTTGGGGGTGTCCGGATACTTTTGATCACATAGTGTACATATGTATGATTCTCTGTTGTTTTACACGATACCACTCCACTGTATTATGCAGCCATATGGCTACATGTTAGGTCCCGAAATACGTTGACAAAATCGTTGACTTGTTGCAGTGTTCAGTCTTGTGACTTCGTTGACAAATGAACAGCATAAATAAGAGACAAATTGCACTTCATAGTTTTGAAAGTCCCCCCATGAACCATGGACCTTGCCGTTGGTGGGGAGGCTTGCGTGCCTCAGCGATACAGATAGCCGTACCGTAGGTGCAACCACAACGGAGGGGTATCTGTTGAGAGGCCAGAAAAACATGTGGTTCCTGAAGAGGGGCAGCAACCTTACCAGTAGTTGCAAGGGCAACAGTCTGGATGATTGGCTGATTTGGCCTTGTAACAATAACCAAATCGTCCTTGCTGTGCTGGTACTGCGAACGGCTGAAAGCAAGGGGTAACTACGGCCGTAATTTTTCCCGAGGGCATGCAGCTTTACTGTATGATTAAATGATGATGGCGTCCTCTTGGGTAAAATATTCCGGAGGTAAAATAGTCCCCCATTCGGATCTCCGGGCGGGGACTACTCAAGAGGAAGTCGTTATCAGGAGAAAGAAAACTGCCGTTCTACGGATCGGAGCGTGGAATGTCAGATCCATTAATCGGGCAGGTAGGTTAGAAAATTTAAAAAGAGAAATGGATAGGTTAAAGTTAGATATAGTGGGATTTAGTGAAGTTCGGTGGCAGGAGGAACAAGACTTCTGGTCAGATGACTACAGGGTTATAAACACAAAGTCAAATAGGGGTAATGCAGGAGTAGGTTTAATAATGAATAGGAAAATTGGAATGCGGGTAAGCTACTACAAACAGCATAGTGAACGCATTATTGTGGCCAAGATAGATACGAAGCCCACACCTACTACAGTAGTACAAGTTTATATGCCAACTAGCTCTGCAGATGACGAAGATATTGAAGAAATGTATGATGAAATAAAAGAAATTATTCAGATAGTGAAGGGAGACGAAAATTTAATAGTCATGGGTGACTGGAATTCGAGTGTAGGAAAAGGGAGAGAAGGAAACATAGTAGGTGAATATGGATTGGGACTAAGAAATGAAAGAGGAAGCCGCCTGGTAGAAATTTGCACAGAGCACAACTTAATCATAGCTAACACTCGGTTTAAGAATCATGATAGAAGGTTGTATACATGGAAGAACCCTGGAGATACTAAAAGGTATCAGATAGATTATATAATGGTAAGACAAAGATTTAGGAACCAGGTTTTAAATTGTAAGACATTTCCAGGGGCAGATGTGTACTCTGACTACAATGTATTGGTTATGACCTGTAGATTAAAACTGAAGAAATTGCAAAAAGGTGGGAATTTGAGGAGATGGGACCTGGATAAACTGAAAGAACCAGAGGTTGTACAGAGTTTCAGGGAGAGCGTAAGGAAACAATTGACAGGAACTGGGGAAAGAAATACAATAGAAGAAGAATGGGTAGCTTTGAGGGATGAAATAGTGAAGGCAGCAGAGGATCAAGTAGGTAAAAAGACGAGGGCTAGTAGAAATCCTTGGGTAACAGAAGAAATATTGAATTTAATTGATGAAAGGAGGAAATATAAAAATGCAGTAAATGAAGCAGGCAAAAAGGAATACAAACGTCTTAAAAATGAGATCGACAGGAAGTGCAAAATGGCTAAGCAGGGATGGCTAGAGGGCAAATATAAGGATGTAGAGGCTTATCTCACTAGGGGTAAGATGGATACTGCCTACAGGAAAATTAAAGAGACCTTTGGAGAGAAGAGAACCACTTGTATGAATATCAAGAGCTCAGATGGCAACCCAGTTCTAAGCAAAGAGGGGAAGGCAGAAAGGTGGAAGGAGTATATAGAGCGTCTATACAAGGGCGATGTACTTGAGGACAATATTATGGAAATGGAAGAGGATGTAGATGAAGATGAAATGGGAGATAAGATACTGCGTGAAGAGTTTGGCAGAGCACTGAAAGACCTGAGTCGAAACAATGCTCCGGGAGTAGACAACATTCCATTAGAACTACTGACAGTCTTGGGAGAGCCAGTCCTGACAAAACTCTACCATCTGGTGAGCAAGATGTATGAAACAGGCGAAGTACCCTCAGACTTCCAGAAGAATATAATAATACCAATCTCAAAGAAAGCAGGTGTTGACAGATGTGAAAATTACCGAACAATCAGTTTAATAAGCCACAGCTGCTAAATACTAACGCCAATTCTTTACAGACGAATGGAAAAACTAGTAGAAGCCGACCTCGGGGAAGATCAGTTTGGATTCCGTAGAAATACTGGAACACGTGAGGCAATACTGACCTTACGACTTATCTTAGAGGAAAGATTAAGTAGAGGCAAACCTACGTTGCTATCATTTGTAGACTTAGAGAAAGCTTTTGACAATGTTGATTGGAATACTCTCTTTCAAATTCTAAAGGTGGCAGGGGTAAAATACAGGGAGCGAAAGGCTATTTACAATTTGTACGGAAACCAGATGGCAGTTATAAGAGTCGAGGGACATGAAAGGGAAGCAGTGGTTGGGAAGGGAGTAAGACAGGGCAGTAACCTCTCCCTGGTGTTATTCAATCTGTATATTGAGCAAGCAGTGAAGGAAACAAAAAAAAAATTCGGAGTAGGTATTGAAATCCATGGAGAAGAAATAAAAACTTTGAGGTTCGCCGATGACATTGTAATTCTGTCAGAGACAGCAAAGGACTTGGAAGAGCAGTAGAACGGAATGGACAGTGTCTTTAAGGGAGGATATAAGATGAACATCAACAAAAGCAAAACGAGGATAATGGAATGTAGTCGAATTAAGTCGGGTGATGTTGAGAATATTAGATTAGGAAATAAGATACTTAAAATAGTAAAGGAGTTTTGCTATTTGGGGAGCAAAATAACTGATAATGGTCGAAGTAGAGAGGATATAAAATGTAGACTGGCAATGGCAAGGAAAGCGTTTCTGAAGAAGAGAAATTTGTTAACTTCGGGTATAGGTTTAAGTGTCAGGAAGTCATTTCTGAAAGTATTTGTATGGAGTGTAGCCATGTATGGAAGTGAAACATGGACGGTATATAGTTTGGACAAGAGGAGAATAAAAGCTTTCGAAATGTGGTGCTACAGAAGAATGCTGGAGATTAGGTGGGTAGATCACATAACTAATGAGGAAGTATTGAATAGGATTGGGGAGAAGAGAAGCTTGTGGCACAACTTGACCAGTAGAAGGGATCGGTTGGTAGGACATGTTCTGAGGCATCAAGGGATCACCAATTTAGTATTGGAGGGCAGTGTGGAGGGTAAAAATCGTAGGGGGAGACCAAGAGATGAATACACTAAGCAGATTCAGAAGGATGTAGGTTGCAGTAGGTACTGGGAGATGAAGAAGCTTGCACAGGATAGAGTAGCATGGAGAGCTGTATCAAACCAGTCTCAGGACTGAAGACCGCAACAACAACAACAGTTTTGAAAGTATTCAAAGTCAACAGGAAATACCATTATTCTAAACAGAGTGATACAGTGTGTTTTAATTCGCTCAATTCCTCGTGGCTGCGGAGCGGCGCTGTCGCAGCGTGCGTATTCCAATGTCAGCTGATGCGGCGACGGTTTGTGTAGCATCGGCGCGCCTTCTTCCATTCAGTACAGTTCCCGTGACTCTCTGCGGCGGATGCGCGGCCTTCTCCTTGTGAAATCACTCGTGGCGTTATTAACAAGCGACTATGGCGTGGCGTGGAGTGCTCAGTCCTGGAATCGAACCAGCGATCCTCATGTTCGGCGTCTTCTGGCTGAGTTCATCAACCCCTAGGTTCACAGGTGACCCATTTGGTGAGTCCGCAGTCCCTTTGTCCTCACCAGTCACCTGCATGAGTACTGCACGAACTTCTTTGAGGTAACATTTGGAATGGCATCTTCTGCGTTGACCTATTGGTTCTGTCGAGTACCGTAGCGGCTAAATCATTGTAGCCATGTATGACGTACGCTGACTAATCGTCTGTCCGTCCGTCCAGCCGACGTTCTTTCGTGTCTTCTTCCTCCCGTCGAAGGGCCTACCAAAGGAGCATGTCTCGCTCGTTTGTCGGAGGTATTTATTCGGTGTATTTGCCAAGTAGCGAACTTTCTAGGGCGGCGACTGACTGTTCGGTTGTTGATCTATGCTTCTAATGTTGGGCAGGAACGTGGCCATTGTCGACACACGAGCCGGCTTTCCACTGTTTTACCTCTATGCTGGAGTGGTCGGGCATTGGCCTGTGGTTTTCCTCCGCATCGCCAGATACGTCACATACGTGAGTTCAGTATGCTGACAGTTGTTCCCTTGTGTGAACAGCCCTGGTCGTTGATCTCCTTGGAAGCATTGCCCGTCTGATCGGCTGTTGATCTGTCGAAGTGCTGACTGCTGCCGCGCAAACTCCTCTGGTCATCGGCCTTCACACACGTGCCGGCTTCCCTTGTTCGACTGCTGCCGCTTCCGAACGTTGTGGCTTAAAGTGTCAAAGTCTCTAAAATGTTTTCTTGATAATAAGTCCTTCCGTATTTTTCTGCTTTGAACAACCATAAATAACACAATTAACACACATAATTATTATACACCTTAGACATGAGTGCCATAGCTCTCAGCACATTTCCTCTCCGCCTTCCCACACTATTTGAGCGCTTTGTTAGGCGTAAGGGGGAAACTGCAAACGCGCCGTATTTGTAAGTGGTACAGTTCCGCAGTATACGACTTTGTCTTATATTTCGCCTTTCTAAATAACACAGCATTATTTAATTAGTTGTGGCTTGTTGAAAACGTAGTATACTTTTTATCTAGTACAAACTGTCAGCACACGGACAGACGTAACCAATTCCACAGATATTGGCACTCAAGTTGTCAAGCAGTTGTGACTTATTTAGTTCCGTAATCGAGAAAAGGTCTTTGACACAAATATGTCGATCGAAATACTGTAGTACTTTTGCAACTTATTCATGGAGACGTCGATGGTTCTCAGGAACTCAATCTAGATTTCATAGTTAGATTTAACGTAAAACGATTTGTCGTTAAGACGGTTAACCAGTTACGCCTACTCATGCACATGGGCGCATTTAAGTGACAAGGCAAAAGATCTCGAAAGGAGCTCGGAGACATGTAAGATTGACAGTATCCTCAAATACTTTATAAAACTATCCTTGTAATTCCTTCAAGGCCACAATGAATTCATCACACCTCGCGTCTTTTCAACACCAGTAAGCTTAGAGAATTGGACTGCCTTTGTCATAATGTGTCCATTCTACAAGACGATTTTCTTCTGAAACACATCCCCATCAAAACAGAAAGGAGTTATCTTGCAGTGTCTTACTGCAGTCAAATTCACTTAAAATGCGAAGACAGCAGTCCATTCCGGATGTTCTAATTATCTTTCCTGCTCTCCTTTTAACTTCATAAACTTAACAATAACGTGTTTTACATCGAAAACTCGTTCCAGACATTTCCCTTGACATACTCAATGTACTTAGGAGCCGCGAAGGGATTAGCCAAGCAGTCAGGGCGCTGCAGTCATGGACTGTGCGGCTGGTCCCGGCAGAGGTTCGAGTCATCCCTCGGGCATGGGTCTGTGTGTTTGTCCTTAGGAATGGCTCTGAGCAGTATGGGACTTGACTGCTGAGGTCATCAGTCCCCTAGAACTTAGAACAACTTAAACCTAACTAACCTAAGGACATCACACACATCCATGCCCGAGGCAGGATTCGAACCTGCGACCATAGCAGTCGCGCGGTTCCAGACTGTAGCGCCTAGAAGCGCTCGGCCACTCAGGCCGGCTGTCCTTAGGATAATTTAGGTTAACTAGTGTGTAAGCTTAGGGACTGATAATCGTAGCAGTTAAGTCCCATAAGGTTTCACCCACTTTTTGTTTTGTTTTTCTTTGTACTTAGGAGCAATACCAGAGTCGCGCTACTCTTATTTCGATTAAATCAAAAATTATTGCAACTGACGGAGGAATAATGTGCGTGACTTTAGAAAATATGTTGTTCGTACGAACAATTTCTTCACGAACTGCATGCCTGTGAATTTTGGACAAAGTGCTTCATGATGTACAGAACACCGAATCCCTACTATCGATCGTTGTAATTTTTTTGGTCTTTCATTATTCATTTAAATCTTTAAATTCTTTCTGCATGGTATTGTAATATCGTTTCGTATAAAATTTCCAGTACCAGTCTCTTATGTGACTACAGAATAAATATTTAGAATTCTCACCCCTCTCTTCCTCCCCCCATGAACCATGGACCTTGCCGTTGGTGGGGAGGCTTACGTGCCTCAACGATACAGATAGCCGTACCGTAGGTGCACCACAACGGAGGGGTATCTGTTGGGAAGCCAGACAATCGTGTGGTTCCTGAAGAGGGGCGGCAGCATTTTCAGTAGTTATAGGGGCAACAGTCTGGATGATTGACTGATCTGGCCTTGTAACACTAACCAAAACAGCCTTGCTGTTGTGGTACTGCGAACGGCTGAAAGCAAGGGGAAACTACAACCGTAATTTTTCCCGAGTGCGTGCAGCTTTACTGTATGGTTAAATGATGATGGCGTCCTCCTGGGTAAAATATTCCGGAGGTGAAATAGTCCCCCATTCGGATCTCCGGGCGTGGACTACTCAAGAGGACGTCGTTATCAGGAGAAAGAAAACTGACATTCTACGGATCTGAGCATGGAATGTCAGATCCCTTAATCGGGCAGGTCGGTTAGAAAATTTGAAAAGGTATAGGTTAAAGTTAGATATAGTGGGAATTAGTGAAGTTCGGTGGCAGGAGGAACAAGACAAGGGTTATAAATACAAAACCAAATAGGGATAATGCAGGAGTAGGTTTAATAATGAATAAAAAGTAGGAGTGCGGGTAAGCGACCACAAACAGCATAGTGAACGTATTATAGTGGCCAAGATAGACACGAAGCCCATGCCTACTACAGTAGTACAAGTTTATATGCCAACTAGCTCTGCAGATGACGAAGATATTGAAGAAATGTATGATGAGGTAAAATAAATTATTCAGGTAGTGAAGGGAGACAAAAATTTAATAGTCATGGGTGACTGGAATTCGACAGCAGGAAAAGGGAGAGAAGGAAACATAGTAGGTGAATATGGATTGGGGCTAAGAAATGAAAGAGGAAGCCGTCTGGTAGAATTTTGCACAGAGCATAACTTAATCATAGCTAACACTTGGTTCAAGAATCATAAAAGAAGATAGTATACATGGAAAAGTCCTGGAGACACTAAAAGGTATCAGATCAGATTATATAATGGTAAGACAGAGATTTAGAAACCAGGTTTTAAATTGTAGGACATTCCCAGGGGCAGATGTGGACTCTGACCACAATCTATTGGTTATGAAGTGTAGATTAAAACTGAAGAAATTGCATAAAGGTGGGAATTTAAGGAGATGGGACCTGGATAAACTGAAAGAACCAGAGGTTGTACAGAGTTTCAGGGACAGCATTAGGGAACAATTGACAGGAATGGGGAAAAGAAATACAGTAGAAGACGAACGAGTAGCTCTGAGGGATGAAGCAGTGAAGGCAGCAGAGGATCAAATAGGTAAAAAGACGAGGGCTAGTAGAAATCCTTGAGTAACAGATAAGATATTGAATTTAATTGATGAAAGGAGAAAATATAAAAATGCAGTAAATGAAGCAGGCAAAAAGGAATACAAACGTCTCAAAAATGAGATCGACAGGAAGTGCAAAATGGCTAAGCAGGCATGGCTAGAAGACAAATGTAAGGATGTAGAGGCTTGTCTCACTAGGGGTAAGATAGATACAGCCTACAGGAAAATTAAAGAGACCTTTGGAGAAAAGAGAGCCACTTGTATGAATATCAAGAGCTCAGATGGCCCCCCAGTTCTATGCAAAGAGGGGAAAGCAGAAAGGTGGAAGGAGTATATAGAGGGTCTATACAAGGGCGATGTACTTGAGGACAATAATATCGAAATGGAAGAGGATGTAGATAAAGATGAATTGGGAAATACGATACTGCGTGAAGAGTTTGACAGAGCACTGAAAGACCTGAGTCGAAACAAGGCCCCGGGAGTAGACAACATTCCATTAGAATTACTGACAGCCTTGGAAGAGCCAGTCCAGACAAAACTCTACCATCTGGTGAGCAAGATGTACGAGACAGGCGAAATACCCTCAGACTTCAAGAAGAATATAATAATTCAAATCCCAAAGAAAGCAGGTGTTGACAGATGTGAAAATTACCGAACTATCAGTTTAATAAGCCACAGCTGCAAAATACTAACGCGAATTATTTATGGACGAATGGAAAAACTGGTGGAAGCCGACCTCGGGGAAGGTCAGTTTGGATTCCGTAGAAATGTTGGATCACGTGAGCCAATACTGACCTTACGACTTATCTTAGAAGAAAGATTAAGGAAAGGCAAACCTACGTTTCTAGCATTTGTAGACTTAGAGAAAGCTTTTGGCAATGCTGACTGGAACTCTCTCTTTCAAATTCTAAAGGTGGTAGGGGTAAAATACAGGGAGCGAAAGGGTATTAACAATTTGTGCAGAAACCAGATGGCAGTTATAAGAGTCGAGGGGCATGAAAGGGAAGAAGTGGTTGGGAAGGGAGTGAGACAGGGTTGTAGCCTCTCCCCGATGTTATTCAATCTGTATATTGAGCAAGCAGTAAAGGAAACAAAAGAAATATTTGGAGTACGTATTAAAATCCAGGGAGAAGAAATAAAATCTTTGAGGTTCGCAGATGACATTGTAATTCTGTCAGAGATAGCAAATAACTTGGAAAAGCAGTTGAACGGAATGTACTGTGTCTTGAAAGGAGGATATAAGATGAACATCAACAAAAGTAAAACGAGGATAATGGAATGTAGTCGAATTAAGTCGGGTGATGCTGAGGGAATTAGATTAGGAAATGTGACACTTAAAGTAGTAAAGGAGTTTTGCTATTTGGGGAGTAAAATAACTGATGATGGTCGAAGTAGAGAGGATATAAAATGTAGACTGGCAATGGCAAGGAAAGAGTTTCTGAAGAAGATAAATTTGTTTACATCGAGTATAGATTTAAGTGTCAGGAAGTCGTTTCTGAAAGTATTTGTATGGAGTGTAGGCATGTATGGAAGTGAAACATGGACTATAAATAGTTTGGACAAGAAGAGAATAGAAGCTTTCGAGATGTGGTGCTACAGAAGAATGTTGAAGATTAAGTGGGTAGATCATGTAACTAATGAGGAGGTATTGAAAAGGATTGGGGAGAAGTTTGTGGCACAACTTGACCAGAAGAAGGGATCGGTTGGTAGGATATGTCCTGAGGCATCAAGGGATCACAAATTTAGCATTAGAGGGTAGCATCGAGGGTAAAAATCGTAGAGGGAGACCAAGAGATCAATACACTAATCAGATTCAGAAGGATGTAGGTTGCAGTAGGTACTGGGAGATGAAGGAGCTTGCACAGGATAGATTAGCATGGAGAGCTGCATCAAACCAGTCCCAGGACTGAAGACCACAACAACAAACAACAATCCCTCTCTTCTGTCATTCCCATCCAAGGCTTCTTACGACAGATCGCCAACTACCTCTTTTCGAGCAAACAGCCACTGGAACTGTAAGCGTAGTTCATACCATGAACAAAAAGTGAAGCGTAAACAGTGCTGTCACCACGATTCTCCCGAAAAGTAGAGACTTGTGCCGACCGAAAAATGTCACACCGCAGTTCTAAATGAAATGTCGCGCTGTACCGAATGCTACCGGGAACGCAGTAGCAAAGCCCACACTCATGGACTGCGTGAAGTTTGGCACGCCGTGGCCGGCCGTGTCACACAGAGTATTCTAAAAAATACAGAATAATACTCTGTAAAATATTTAGTGCTGGCTCTGTTCAGTGTACCATACAAATACTTTATCTGATCACATTGGAACGCACATAACGTAAATCTTTCGCATTTTACATACACTGATCAGCCAGAACATTATGACCACCGACCTATTATTGATATAACCTGTCCAGGCGATAGCAGCGTCACCTGTCGAGGAATGACTTCTAGTCAGACACACGTACCTTGCATTTACCGACAACAGTTTTTAATGGCCCGGAGGCGTGGCACGAGCAAATCGGAAACTGCACAACTCGTCGGGGGTGAGTGTCTTCAACACGTGGTGAAATTAAGGAGAACCCACGTTCAGACTTCCTGGGGCTGAGCGGCCACCCCTCATTACAGGGGTCGGACGTCGTAGGCTGGGCAGACAGTACAGGTCGCGATCTGTGATGGAACATCAGACTTTAATGCTGGGCAGAGTATGAGGGTATCTGAAAACACAGTGCAACTAACACTCCTAAAGATGGACCTCTGCAGCCGACGACAGACTCGTCTGCCAATATTAGCACCACTACGTCGGCCACTACGTTTGAAATTTGCAGGTGATACCTCCTTCATTATGCCGATGGGAGGGCACGAATCCGTCGTGTTCCAGGAGAGCAACTCCTTGACACCTGTACTGCGGAAGGGAAAAAAGCTGACGGCGGCTCCATTATGCTCTGGGGAACATTCACGTGGACATCCATGGCTATAGTGACCTCGTGCAAGGCTCCATGTCAGACAAGGTGTATCGTACACTGGTTTTAGACCACGTACACCCCTCCGTGACTCTCATGTTTACCGACGACAGTGACATTTCTCAACAAGACAATGCGCCACGTCACAAGGTCAGAGGAGGGGTCTATCTCTTCGTCTCTTCTCTTTGCCCGATGACCAGTACGTTCCGTTCCGTTGACACCACACACGGCAGCGTCTTTTACGATGGTACCGGGAGTGTAAGAATGAGAGCAGATTCTGGAAGTGACGTCGTATGGCGCATCATAATTCGTATGACTACCTGACAAGTCATCGAATTACCTCTAGAAGTATGTGTGTTATCTATGTAAGTTGGATTCTGGAGTTCATAGACTTACTTAGAGGTCAACATCTAGCTGCTTGTTTCGCAGCTTTGTCGTGGCCCAGAACGACCCTCGGATTAAGTGATTCCGAAAACTGGTGTGGTCCGATGCCTCAGGATATATCCGTTGTGTTTTTCCCCCCGAAGACAAGGCATTCAGACCTCACCCACACTCTTTCAAATAGTAAGAGTATCGCGTTCCCATCAGCATGAGGAATACTACTCCTCTTAACTTAGAAAACGAAAAACTCTCTCACGCTTCTAAACATGCCTCCAAACTGACAAGAACGAATAAGCTTTTAGTGGCCTACAAAGATGACAATACATCTGTTTCTCTGTTGTGTCATGTGATTTGTGACCACTAAATATTCCTTAAAGTACACCGAGCGATATAAAAAAGAGTGCAGAGAATTGAATTTGTGATTTTAGGTAACGTCTCACATTTCCTTCGGATCGCATCTCCTGCGTTACAACTTCCGCTTCTCTTGCATACCTTACGGGACCAGCAATCCTGGAAGAGAATATTCTGCACGGACATGACCAACTCTGGAAATAATTCCCACGTTTGTGCTATCCATTTCTGCGTAAAATAATTTCTTCGAGAAGTGCTAGTCTTGAAAGGTATTCTTGAAGATTAAGTTTGGAACCTACTGACAGAGGTAAAGCTGTTGGAGAAGCTCTTCCAATCGTGTCTGGATAGCCCAGTCACTAAAAGCATTGCCCGTGAAGCGTAATGTTGCGAGTTCGAGCCCCGACTTTAATTTCCTTGTAAGTTCCAACTAGCAGGAAACTGACAAATGTCTGTTGGCTTCTGTCTCGGGTTCTTCGGCCGACAATGTCTGATGATTTTTATGACGTTACGTCAGCACGAGTGGCTGGGGCATTGTCAAAGTTTCACCCTCCATCGCTGGTGATGGACTGGTGGGTGAAACTTTAACAATGCCCCAGAGACTTGCGCTGGCGTAACGTCATAAAAATCATCAGACATTGTCGGCGGAAGAACTCAGGATAGAAGCCAACAGACAGTTTGTCAATATGTGACCACGAAAGCCTTAACATGTTTGTAACAGGACACTGTCTTCTTGGAAAGACAACAACAATACTTCAAATGTATTCCCTTTCTCTGACAATACCAGTTACCGCTGCCTAACCAATGCCGGTAGTCCTCCAATGATAGCCTGAAGGATTTCATCCAATAACTCCTCTTCTATGGACCAGCCACGAGAAAACATTCTTTTATAGGTGGAAGCGAAGCTTGGTGTGGACTGCCAAATCGAATAATTCTTGAGAAAGAGTCCAACAAAGTGATAGAAACTTCGAGTATTGAAGAAAACTTGTACAGCGTGATAATCTGGAAGATATTACCTTCATGTCCGACATGTTGGACCATGATGAGTAAGAGACGGGGACCAGATGTTTCTTCGGTGAAATTGTAGCAGTAGGTCCTTCTACTAATAATTGCAGTAGTAGTTACGGTAGTTGCGGATTGAACAACTGCAGTCGTTAACCTCATTAAAGAGCTGACGGCGTAAGGTGACAAAAATAAACATAAAATAAATGAAAACGTAGCAGAGGATAGAGCAACAGAGAAGGATACCATAGAAACCTGGGTAAAGACTAGCATTTTTGGGTAGACTCAAAATATTCGAATAACATCTTTATGAATTAAGACATAAGATTTATTTAACACGGAAAATTTTGCAAATTTTGGTAAAATTTTGGTGCAGAATGATGAATATCAAACTTAAAAGGTAAAATTCAATGCTTACACGGTTTAAATCTTGAACTGTAACGGATTATAAATATTGTTGAAACGTTGACCCGTAAGGAACGAAATATTAAACAGTACTCAAACGTAGTGATTAATTAAAATTCATTCTTACATGTGAGTTAATAACACGGTATTGAGTCCAGTACTGCGCTAAAGAGAAGAGTTCTGAGCTACCGCAGTAATTAAAGTGCCCTGTAGGTGACAATACCGCTGCTCTTGTGCTGCACTGGCAGAAATTCGTCGAGGCGGGGAGGTGGCGGGGAGAAGTTAGCGGAGAGCGGCAAGCACCGGCGCGCAACCGCGCATGCGCTCTGGGAGAGACGCTGACGTCAGTAGCCGGCTGGCGAAGCGACGCACCTCGTGACGTCAGCAGCGGCGGCGCTGCTCCAGATATGTAGGTGCACTGCCAACTGGCGTGGCGTAGGCGTCGAGAGATGTAGGCCCTCTGACGAAGTTGAATCTGCGGCGAATCCGCCCACAATAGAACGATTCCAAAAGCAAAAGTAGCTCTTTAATCTCAATCTGTGAAATTTGTATCGTAGGTAATACAGTGTGCTTTTAACTGCAGATGCAATTTTCACCTGATGCCTTCGGGTGCAGAATAAACTTTCACGTACATGGCAGTGGAGTCGCAGAAATCAGAAAGTTGTGGAATAAGCTACTGCACCTTACCTATCACCTGAGCTGAATTTTGTTTTGCTAAATAGGAAACGCAAGAGAACATAAAGTTTGCAAAGGGGCTATTCATTAGCGCCATATTTAGTCTTCCTTTTCGAAGAGATACAGTGATGTGACAATGTGAAGGCGCTAAGGGAACATGGGTCCACTGGCAGGATTCGTATGTGAGTAATACCATCGCTAACGCAAATAACTTGTACCAGAAATAAGGCACGAATATGATTCTTTTTCAGGCTACCGTGTCTCAGTCAGTAAAAAAGGAACGCTTATAGGATCATTTTGTTATCCGTCTGTCTTTCCACCTGTTAACACACCTTTATCTCAGGAAAGAGTAGAGGTGTCAAGTACGTCAAATACAAAAGTATGCGGACCCTTGGCGGCGTAAAAAAAAAAAAAAAAATGAAGTTCTATGTCAATGCAACCAAAAGATACGACTATTTATGTTGCATATTTTGACACTCGGAAACTCATTCAAGAAAACCTTTAGATGAAGAATCTATACACATATTTAAGCTTATGCTAGACTCTTAGTGGGCGACTGCCATTCGTCAGATTTAATCTATCTGTAAGTAGAGAACTGCACTGTAAAGTTACGTTTTTAGTGATCGACATCACTTTTACAGTAAATCAGCTCATACTAAACTGTCTTATTTTCTTCCGTTTCTAATCATTATATGCAATTTCCTACAGAAGAACTGATTCCCTTTGATTTGTAGTTGTTTTCACGGTTTCCTGCTACGACCGTTTTCTCATCATACTTACTGCACCAATGAAAAGGGCTTAAGCCCATTGACTCTGCTTTTGAGAAAACTAAAAAAAAAAAAATGAAAATCCTCTTCCCATCTGGTTCAGTTGTATGATTCCATTCAGATTTCTGAAACTGCTGCTTCTAATTTTCTTTGACGTGTTTAGTACAACACTTTTAGCTTCAGAAGCAATTTAGACATATTTTAAGGTTTTGTATTTCGACATAACTGTCGTAAAGGCGTGCGACTGAATGAAATTTAAAATGTGTATTTGACACCATAAACGATCGTCAAGCCACAGTCAATAAAATTGTATGGCTTGACAACCGTTTCTGGTGTCAAATAAACATTCTATATTTTAAGGTGTAATAGTGCATGGACATCTGTCCGTTTACCACTTATTTTGTAAAAATATTCCGGAAATAGTATTTCTTATTGCTTTTGATGTAGTTATTCTCAACTAAAATCATACTTGTTTGATGTGACATTATTATTTTTTTAACGCAATAGTGTCTTAATATATCTTCCTGAATTACCGCTAAATTCATATGAAATAGTTTATCCGATACATTTTTGTAGGTATCTGACAATGTTCCAGAAGTAATATTATTTACTATTTTTAGTTACAACACCCAAACACATAATAAACAAAACATAAACTGGTTTTTAAACCTGGCACGAACTCAGTGATTTTACAAATACTTTTTACAAACACTTTCAATCTTGTTCACGTCATCTGATCCATGTTGTTCCAGTTAACAGGCGCTTGCCAGAAAATCTTTTCTTCTACCGCATGGGGAATATATGAGAGTACTCTACTTTATGGTTTTTAACGGGGACCTGCCGTCTGGGTATGCTATTGTGTTGGTGAAAGCTACACCATTCATACTCCTAGTCCATGAAAGATTAAATGTATGACGTACAGGGCTGCGTACGTTAGGTCACGTCACCACACATTCAGTTATAAAGAATATTTAAATACCACATGGTTATAAGGCTTAAATGTAACTTGTTCAGATCGGGGCATACAACGTTTCACTGTTTCCATTTTCAGTGTCCTTTTCTTGTAGTATTGTGGCCACCAGGTATTTACATTTATTATATCATATGATTAGATCATTTTCACAATTTCTTCCAACGGTTTATGTATTGTTGACCTTTGATAAGAGTTTTGTTTATTATGTTTCTTGCAAATAAGGCGTGTTTCCTCATACCCTTTCCATTTATAAATTGTTTTGTTGCTTCATTACCAGTTTCACCTAAGTTAACCATCTTCAAAACCCAAAGTAATCATGAATAATAAAGAAGAGAGTAGCAGCTTCTTCTCTGCTATATTTTTGGTCAAAAATTAGTCTGTTATATCCATGTGTAATCGTTTTCATTCTGTTCACACACACACAAACCCACAGATTGCAGTGTTAAAAGGACTGACTTCCTAGACTTAAGTCCTGCTGACACAACATGAAAAGACAGAAGACTTGGTTGTTGGTCAAGGATTCGTAGGAGTGATGTCCTTTTAACCCTAATGTATTTATTTATGTGTCAAGATTCCGACAACATAGTTCACTAAAAAAATTAAAACTGGAATTAAGCCCTTTTAATAAGTCGTGATTCCAATATCTCATTATTCATCGTTCATAGTGTACCGGTACGTCATTCAAACTAAATTGTTGAAACTGTTGAGATAATTCTTTGTGCTTTTCAAATCACTAAGCTCTTCATATTTAATGCACATTAGTGCTGTATATCTTCGACGTCAGAATAGAAAAGGTTTAACAAAACGATAACATTTCGAATATTCGGTGCATGAGCTCCTAAACGGTCTTGCAACGTGTTTAATTTGTATGTTATGTCTTATACGACTTATGAGATTATAGGAGCCATCACTTAAGTAATTATGCGACTACACGCTGCTATTTACACTGGCTTCCCTTACGTTTCTCCTTTGCAAATTAAGCAGGAAATGGAAGACACAAAATGTAACCTGGGAAAAGGTAGGCGCCAGGCATTGCCGTTAAAATGTATAGTCCTTTCCAGAATGAGATTTCCACTCTGCAGCGGAATGTGCGCTGATATGAAACTTCCTTGCAGATTCAAACTGTGTGCCAGACCGAGACTCGAACTCGGGACCGAGTTCGAGTCTCGGTACGGCACACAGTTTTAGTCTGCCAGGAAATTTCGTATAGTCCTTTTCCTACAATTAAACTGCTGCATTTCATAAAAGTTTTCTTCAAAATACTTATAGTAAAAATTATTTTATAACCAAGGAATAGCATTTCAAAATAACTGTTAAGAGTCTTTTGGCTATGTGTTACACATGTTTGCCGCTCTAAAGTAAGATTACCCTATGACAAACAGTCAGCCACTCGCCGTCATGGTCATAGCTTTTGTCATCCGAGTATCTCATATTTCTCTGCCAAGAATTTGAGTTATGTGAGTGGCTTCACGAAGGTCACTATCCATACATCAGAGACAGATTGACTATTGTACATTCAGTTTGATACATACACGTGCAGTCGATAATCTTCCATAACGTTTCGAATTTGTTTAGTTCCATGCGAACGACTGCTCTTAATATGCACCGCACCCAGGAAGCAGGACAATGGGACAGTGCTATGCTGTTGGGACATTTGTCTGGGCTTCTTTGGATGTATAGTAGCCCTTGAAGATTCCGCGACAGCTGTGGACTACGTCTTCCCCGACGGCAATTGTATCTTTCAGTACGCTACCTGTCCGTGTCTCGAGGCCACAATCGTTCTACAGCGATTTGAGGAGCCTGGTAACGAACACATTTTGATGACTTGGCTGTAAGATTCGCCTTATCCGATACCGCTGGGACATATCTGAAACGCCATATGACGCGTAAATCTAGTGCGAAAAACCTTCTGAAAATACGAGGCACTTGTCGCATACATGCGTTACGAAGGTAGACGTACGCACTACTAAGATGAAACTTTTAATATTTTGGTCGTTAGGGTATTTAGCGCTTAACAGCAGCCTACTTCAAGTTTAAATTGATTGAACCTCTACATTGTAGGACAGGGAAAACTCAAACCTGCGCCTTCCACCTAAAGAACAGACAATCTGCAAGAAGACTACAACTTAACTGGGAAGGAGTGCCCCTGGAACATTGCGAGTCACCAAAATACTTAGGCGTCACCTTGGATAGACCACTCACCTATAAAAAGCACTGCATGAACACAACACAAAGTATCCACGAGAAACAACATTGTGCACAAACTAACGGACACTACATGAGGGCACAGCTCGGAATAGTGAGAACCACGGCTCTTGCTTTGTGCTATTCAACAGCGGAGTACGCGTGCCTAGAGTGGTACAATTCTAGCCAGGCCAAGCAAGTGGACATACCGCTTAATGAATCCTGCCGCATCATCACAGGCTGTCTGAGACCAACCCCGACTGATAAATTGTACTGCCTGGCAGGCGTGGCCCCACCAGATATTAGAAGGAAAGTAGCGGCCAGGAAGGGAAAGACAAAGGCGTTGACCTCACCTGCCCACCCGCTGTACAAACACCAGCCAGCCCGCCGTCGACTAAAATCAAAAAAAGCTTCCTGCACACAGCAGAAAACATCGTCGGGACACCGCAGCAAGTGAGGCTGGCAATGTGGCGAGAAGAAAACGCTCACCTTGGGGAATAGTTAGTCCGAAGCGAAGAACTCCCTCCCGGCCATATGGAAGGATGGACGACATGGAAATCTCTTAATAGGCTGCGCTCTGGTGTCACATGATCCAAAGAGAATATGCGCAAATGGGACCTCTCAAATGAACCGGCGCTGTGTGACTGTGGACACACTCAAACCACCATCCACCTCACGCAGTGTGTGCTGTGCCCAAGCACCTGCACCATGAAGGTTTTGATGAATGCCACCCCGGAAGCGCAGGACGTGGCCGGGTTCTGGTCCAAGACTTCATAAAATAAAAAACTACTTGACTCTGCTTATATATCTGTATAGTTTTATACTCTTTAGGTATTTGTTACATACTTGACATGTATGTGTTAACCATTCTGATTTTAGGTACGATGCTTCTGACACGATTAAATAAATAAAAATTGTAGGACGGTAGTATGGATAAACAGAGTGTCAATGATAACAGTGATCTTGCTAATTTTTTCTGAGACTCCTGCTGCATATTTTAATTTTTTAATTCTAAGATGCTACGATCTACATCTCTCTGGTTTCATACAGCACAGCACGCTACACGCCGGCCTGTGTGGCCGAGCAGTTCTAGCCGCTACAGTCTGGAACCGCGTGACCGCTACGGTCGCAAGTTCGAATCCTGCCTCGGACTTGGATGTGTGTGATGTGTGATTTAAGTAGTTATGAGTTCTAGGAGACTGATGATCTCAGCAGTTAAGTCCCATAGTGCTCAGAGCCAATTTTGAACAGCACACTACATAGTTACCACACCATCACTGAGCCATAACTCTTGCTTCTGACGGATTCAGATACTTATTAGGATAGAAATGTCCAGCTGAAAAGTCACTTGTAGCGTCCTGAGATATTTTCTCTTCGCCGAAACCTCGATGACGAAAATGCAAAAGCTAAAATATTTTTTCAATTAACATTTCGAGTGTTAGAATCTTAATGTCAACAGATTAAGGCAATACAAACAGTTGTAGAGTTGTTTTAACCGAGAGACAATGTAAAATGTGAAGTGCCAGATACTTGCCATAGGCTTTAGGTACCTCGTGTAAACCTACAACGAAATTTCCAAGAGCTGGTTTCGAGGGAGGCGTCAACGATTTTCGACAGTACCGTACGTACATGTGGACAATAAAAATAGAGGAACATCAGACACAAAACACATTACCGTGACTAACACGGTGTAGGAAAACCGTTGGCATTCAAAATTTGAAGTCTTCTCGGAGTGGATAAATACAGGTCCTATAAGGTTTTCAAGGGAACCTTATACCGGACTTGACGTAAAATAGTGGCAAGTCCAGGTAACGGTGATTCTCTTCAAAATGGACCTCAAAGATTGAATGTTATTGAGATCTGGTGACTGTGGACGATGCTGGCTGTGTGAACATGAGCCATTGTCGACTTTGGACGTAACATCACTATTGCGGAACAGACATTGTAACATGGGATGGAACTTACCAGCCAAAATGATGACGTAATCCTTGGCAGTAATGCGAGCTTGTAGAGTAACAGTGGGACCCTTGGAGTTACACAATATGGCAGCGCAAAGCACCGAACTCCCATCCTGTTTCATTCTTGGGAAGTGAACTCGCCCAGGAGTTGTAAATAATGTGACGCAACGCATGACATTGTTCCATTGCTCCATTATCCAGGGTTTATAGCTTCAGTACCACATTTTCCTGTTACGGACATCTGCATTACTGATGTGTGGTTTTGGAATCCCAACTTTATTCCAGTTTATGGAGCTCCCTTCGTGTTGCATTGGTGCTGACAGAGTCCGCGAATGCGACGTTCAGTTCTGTAGTAATCTTTCCAGAGGTAGTCTAAGTTGGACGTCCATGAGTCTCCTGTGTGCACACATAAACTCTGAGTCTGAGATGATATTATCGCGTGTAGTGGAGAGTGAACAGTTGTCGTGGAGAGTCGGAAGTGGTCGGGCGCAGGTTGCGGGGGAAAGAAGCCGACCGACATGAGAGGTCGCTGCTAGTAGCAGCGGAAGAGGCTTTCGAATTAATTGAGGATTTTAGGCAATTTGCCTTTTTACTGCACGCAGTTGTTGGTTGCTTCTGCACTGAAGGGATTTTGTCAGATTTGTGTATGCATGTATTGAGAGTAATATTCCAATCTTTGTGGTGGCCAGAAACGTGTTTATTGAGTATAGACATTGTGGAATAATTAAAAGTCTGTGTAAAGTATGTCAGTGTTTAAATAAAATATTGCAAATATAATAGACTGTAGACTTTACTGGTTTCTTTCATTTTGTTTTACACCGTTTAAGGCTACTTTACTAAACCTTTCCTAATTATTCAGTTTCTACGTATAAAAAATATGGCAGTAGTTGTTGAAATTAGTCCACGAATTGCACTCTGCATGGATCGCAGTATTCCTTTTGAAACGTTTTAGCATGTCGCTGATCACTCAGTTTCAGCGACATTTGCATGCTGCCGAACACGGAGTTGCAGGGACAAGACGAAGTAAGTTTTCTGTTACGTACAATGCAGAAAAGTTGTTGGGAGGCATTACAGAACATTTTAAAACTCGCAGTCAGATAATTGAGAACAGATTTCTTATAATTAGTAGGAGCGATAATTTTTTAGATCTGTTTACTGCAGAGCTTTAAACGCCACACATATGTAGATTAAGTTTTTCATAATAATTGCTAATAGCCTTTCACCTTCTTCAATTTTGAGTCGCAATCTTATAATTGATGTCGACCACGAGCTGTCAACATACGCTTTCGTCTGCTTTGTGATATAGCGAATGATGTTTTTACGTTTTCCCTGCGAAAGAGACACAGTTAACACAAGATGAACCTATAATTGATGTCGACCACGAGCTGTCAACATACGCTTTCGTCTGCTTTGTGATATAGCGAATGATGTTTTTACGTTTTCCCTGCGAAAGAGACACAGTTAACACAAGATGAACCTGTAAAACATCCCAACAGAGGAGTGGAAAAGTCGATCCTGTAGAAGAAATTCAAGAGCGTGTTAGGTATTTCGCTAATGATACGATGATCAAGTACTGTCTGAAAACAGCCACACAAATGTTCAGTCTGATTTCCATATCGGAGTAATAGAAAGATGAGCAATTTGTTTCAGTTATTGAAATATTCAAAACTGAGATCACAAAATAACAAAACATAGTAACCAATCACTACAGTATTACCTAGTCACAAGTGAAATAGGTTGCCTCGTAAAAATACAAACTTGAACACGGCAAAGGCCCATGGTTCAAAAGGCTCTGAGCACTATGCGACTTAACTTCTGAGGTCATCAGTCGCCTAGAACTTAGAACTAATTAAACCTAACTAACCTAAGGACATCACACACATCCATGCCCAAGGCAGGATTTGAACCTGCGACCGTAGCGGTCGCTCGGTTCCAGACTGTAGCGCCTAGAACCGCACGGCCACTACGGCCGGCAAAGGCCCATTAAACTGTATACAAACAAAAAGGTTTTCATATATTAATGAATTACTGGAATCTACTTGAGTAACGGTCGGTGTGCCACCCGACGCAACATTCAAGAACAATAGTGTACGACCAATGGCCTAAGGTTCTTTAACTAAATGCGGTCAGGTTTCATCAAACTCTAAAACAATTTAAATACAACCAATAAATTAAAAAAAAATTGTAAGATTGGTCAGTCACCTGAACATTACAGTCAAAATATTACCCGAACATAAAAATTTTAGTTGCCACCCGACGCAACATTCAAGAACAATAGTGTACGACCAATGGCCTAAGGTTCTTTAACTAAATGCGGTCAGGTTTCATCAAACTCTAAAACAATTTAAATACAACGAATACATTAAGAAAAATTGTAAGAGTGGTCTGTCACCCGAACATTACAGTCAAAACATAACCCGAACATAAAAATTTTAGTTTCATATTACTCTTTATACAAGCAAACTTTTATAAACTAACAAAGGCAAATTGTTTCACAGCAAGTTGTTTATGTATATCACCGCATGACCAGCGACACCTGACGAATATAACGTATTCGGGAGCAGCATGTGGTACAAAACCCACCGGTCCACACAGGTCTCTTGGCAGATTAACTTAGTATACACAGGTAAAGGCTCAGAGCCCTACAAGAAATGTAACAGTTTTCTGTGTCAGTCACTTGTTTACTTTTCCATTATGCGTTTCGATGGTTCACACCATTATCTTCAGGTGGAGAATTATTTATTTACATTGCTGGTGTTGGTAAAGAGTACAGACGTCTTTTCACAGTAGCAGACCAAGGGCAGTGTATGTTATGTTGCGTCTTCTTCTAATGACAAAAATTATTTATTTAGGAAAGGCACTTTTGAGGTTTGAAAACGTAACTTTCTGATATCAGATTATACTTATAGTCACGGCAGAGTCGTAAAAGTCTGCACACTGTTGCCTTTCGTATGTTCTCTCTTCAAACACTTTGGCTATCTCGTTGCGGGAGCTCCCGCGAAACGAGCACCAACAATTTGTCCATGTTGGAATTCACTTGGCTCCAACATAATGCTCTCATAACTATACAGAACATTTTTGAACAAGACGGACACTTGCAGAGTATTGAGAACAACGTGCAGGCGCCGTTCGTGGTAAAATACAACGAAAACCTGGAGGCTTGACCAGTCGCTGTATTTACAGTCAAGCGTGTATTTACTTCCGGTGATTCCATATTTTTGTCGAGCCCCTGTATTTTTGCCTTAAAGATAATGGATACAGAATTAATTAACAATAAATTGCACAGCGGTATAACAGCTGTCACTTGTCGCATGTGTAATAGCTGAATGGAACAGGAAAGAACTATATTCAATAGCAAAACTACTCTTATCCATGTATTTAATAACAAATCGCGGAATACAGTCTTATGAGTAGAGATAAAAAAAAATCTGCTCATGAAAGCAGGAGAGCCTGCATTCTCACAAACTTGATTTTGAAGAATAAAAAAGTCTGCGTATTTAAGACCACGTTAGTGTAATTACATACTTACTAGTTCCGGTGAATTTGTCCCTCTTCTTATGTTCAACTTACGAATGACTAGGTCGAGTATATCTGAACATCGTAAGATCCTTAGTTTTTACAAGTCATCCGCTATTATAGCCTAAGGTGGAGTGTTGGAACCGCACGTAAATGATCAGTAGGATATTTGACACCAAGTGCGTAATGCCATGTCATTTTTATTTGGTCCTTGTCTATGCCACAAGTGTCCCTTGTTCAAATGTAAGAAACTGTGAGGTCACCGTAATTTGCGCTGCTGTTCAGTCAGGTACATGTTTCGTTCACATTGTGACAGCTATTGAAATATGATCCTTTTCTGGTTCCTGGATTCATTCAGAGTGAATTCATTCTTTTTCTTGATAAAGCCGTTTGTTGTTGTCTATATGAAAAATAAATAAATAAGATTAAAGCGAACGTACTTTGACCCGTTGACGCTGCACAGTCTGTAATGTTTCAGCTTATTTTAATTATGAGTATTGTTGGAATTCCGTGTGTTAATCCTGTTTCCTGTTTTATTTCATCACATGAAGCGAGTTTTAGAGCTATTCCCTCAAGAAATGCGCGGATCATTATTTATCCTGTGTTCGAGCAACTCGTTGTAGATCTATCTTTCATTAACTTGACCTCGAAGGTGCATTAAATCGTTAATTTCTTTTCTATTACAATGAGTGTCGAACAAAAACCTAGTTACCGTCTTTCATGTAAAAAAATTTGATGATCCCAAATTAAAATCTATAACACAGCAACACCAAAAATTTCACTAACGACGACATTCACCTAAAGACACATAAATCCATCCTAAAAGTGACCTATTTCGCCGAGAACTGGTCATGTGTTTACCTTTATAACAAGTGATCCAGTGATAGATCTGAATGGTAATCAAAACGTCCTGGGCCCCCGGTTCGAAACCCACTGGTCTCTCAATTTTCATCAATGGCTTGAGGGCGCAGAAGGCTTTGGAAACCACGGCATTAAACACACATAAGGTGTAACCACGGGACATGTGGTCTGTAACTGAAAAATCATTACAATGATCTCCGCAGTGTCAGAAAATTCGATATTACCCCCTCAGTCGTATCTCCGGGAGCTGGCTGCCAAGGAGAAAATGATTGTGAGAAAAAGATGGAATAATCAATAACGGAATAATATTATACGGATCGGAACATGGTATGTCACGAGTTTTATGTTTTAGGAAAGCTATAGTACCTGAAAAGGGAAATATAGAGGCTCAACCTAGTTATAGTTGAGGTCAGTGGATTGAATTGTAAAGAAGGTGAGGATTTATGGTTAGAAGAATGTACGGAAAACTCAACAGTAGCAGAAAATGGCACGGCATAATGGGACAGAATTTGTTGTGGATGGGAAGATTGAGCAGAGAGTGAGGTACTGCGAGGACAGCAAACTAACATCAACGACCATAGTTCAGGAATACATGCTACCGTAGCAAGCAGAAGATGACGAGAAAAGAGAAAGTATATCAGGATACTGAACGGGTAATACTGTGTGTAAAGGGAGATGAAAATCTAAAAGTCGCTGGGGATTGGGATGCGAGTGTAGAGGGAGCAATAGAAAAGAAGAGTTACCGGAGGAGAAGGGCTTGACAATAGTATTAGGGGAAAAAGAGTAATTGAGGTCTGCAGTAAATTTCAGACAGTAATGACGAATACTCTGCTCAAAAATCATGGTCGGGCAGATATTTCGAAATCAGTTATGGGATTGTAAAGTATACCTAGCAGCTAATGTAGTCTCAGATCACAATTTAGTAATGATGAACGGTAGCCTAAAGTTCAAGAGAATCGTCCGGAAGGAGCAACGTGGATAGAAGTATTTTACTGAGGTTCTGGTGAATGACCAGACACGTTTGAAGATCCCTAAGGATGTGGGTACTGCGATTAGAAATAACACAGTAGGCAGTGCTGTTGAGGCTAAAGAGGTCAGTCACAGACTGAAAAAGTCTCTGAAGAAACCTTGAGTGACATAAGAAATACTTCAAATTGTAGGCGAGAGGAATAAGTACAAAAATTCTCAGGGAAAGACCGAACTACAGCAATCTAATTCACTTGTGAATGAAACAACGAGTAAGTACATGGTAGGTACAGTGAAATCAGCAGGAGGAAAAATGTGACCAAATTAAAAAAGGTCAAAATAACCAGCGGTGAAATTAAGAACTGTAACATTAAGAGTGCAATGGTAATTACACTGTAATTTGAGTCTAAATGGAAGACATAGGGGATCCAGTATTAGACTCAGAGCTTAAAAGAGCCCTGGAAGACTTGAGCTCTAAGGCACAAGGGATAAGTAATATTCCATCAGAATGTCTAAAATCACTGTGGGAAGTGGTGTATAGAATCTTTGAGAATGGAAACATACTATGAGGATTTCGGAAAAAAATCATCTGCACAGTTCCATACATAGCAATGACAGATAAGTGCGAGACTCATTGTAGTATCAGGTTAACAGCTCAATTATCCAAGCTTCTGACAAGAATAGTGTTCAAAAGAATGGAAAAGAAAATTCAAGATCTGTTAGATGACATCAGTTTGGTTTTAGGAAAAGTAAAGGCACCAGGAAGGCTGTTATGTCGCCACTGTTAATAGAAGCAAGACCGAAGAAAAATCATCAAATACTCATATGATTTGTGGACCTAGAAAACACGTTCGAAAACGTAATATGGTTCAAGGTGTTCGAAATTATGAGAAAAATAATATTAATTTATAGGGGTAAAAGACAACATAAAATACGGACAAAAACCAAGAGGGAACAGTAAGAATGGAAGTACAAGAACGATGTGCTCGGATTAAAAAGGCTGTATGACAGGAATGTAATCTTGCGCTCTTACTGTTCACTCTACGCATTGAAGAAGCAATGACGAATAAAAAAGAAAGGTTCAAGAATGAGTAAAGTTCAGAGTGAAAGATCTCACTGATAAGGTTCGCTGATGACAATGCCTGTCTTCATTGAGAGTGAAGAAGAAGTACAGGATCAGCTGAACAGAATGGTCTAATGAATACAGCATATGGATTGACATCAAACAATAAAACGACAAAGGTAAAGAAATGAGAACAGCTAGAAAAAATCAAAACTGGTGATCACGGAGTAGAGGAAGTTACGGAAATTTTCTACCTCGGAAGAAAAATAACACGTGACCAACGCAGCAAGGAAGACATTAAAAAAACAAAAAAAAAAAAAAACCAACACAGGCAAAGGTGAGATTTCCCAGCCAAGAGAAGTCTATTTGCATAAAACGTAAGCCATAATTTAAGAAAGAACTTTGTGACAATCATTGTACAGTTATGAAACATGGAAAGCGGAAAAACGGGAATGAAAGAGAAACTAAGAGTTTGAGATAACTAAGTGGACTGATAAGGTAAGGAATAAGGAGTTCTCAGCTGAATCGTCGAAGACAGGAACATTTGGAAAACACAGAAACGAGAAAGCGACAAGATGAAAAGGCATCAGGGAATACCTTCCTTGGACTATGCGGAGCTGTAGAGAGTAAGAACTGTGGAGGAAGACAGGTTGTTGAATACGTCCAACAAACTATTCAACATGCACTGTGTAAATGCCACTCTGAGATGAAGTGGCAAGTAAAGCAGAGGAAGAACATCAAACCTGTCAGAAAAAAACTAAAAAAGGAAACGAAACTGTTTATTTCGGAAACGAAGGAAGTTTCTAAGGCATTCTCGTTGCTATACTTACTAGTTACTAACTCTATCATAATTACATTTGGGACGTGTCTAGTGCAGATTTTCAGATGCTGCATTTACCGCACTTGAAAACTGAAAATAAAATGAATAAAATACTATGAGTGAGAGCTTACTCGAATTATTTGTTCTCTTTGGTGGCACAAGAAACGTAAATTACGCTTTTATAAAACTCTTTGATGCGACGTGCGGGACACACACTCAAAGCAATTTAAAAAAGCAAATTAGATTTGGTCTGTTCAAAAGGAGCGCGGAAAATGTACTTGTAGGTAACATTTATGCACTCCTGCAAATAGAGAGTACGAGGGTGGGAACATATACGAACGTATTAGCACACCTGCCAGTGTTTCATGTACTTATCAGCTTATAATTAAACCGCTTACACATACAAGTCATAATAACTGGTGAGCAAATCTGTGAAAATGCTGGTAGGTGCTATAGCCTGAAATCCTTATGAAACAACTTTTTAATCGCTTCTTTATCACTTCTACCTGTACTTACGTCTCTTTAAAGTTGTTCTCGGAATAGGTAGTCTCTTACGCCTCGTTTCACAATAAAGACACGTATGCAGATTTCTAAACATGAATTGGCTGTTCATCACTCCACGTCATCCTGATCTTTGTTATCTTGTCGCCATTCCTACCTGTGTATTGTGCATTTTTCTATCTGTCGCTTCTTGTATGTCGATTCTGTGGCGGAATTGGAGAACAATCTGGTCATCACCCATAGGTGTGTGAGAACTCATCTCAGAACCACAAATTGGGTGGACGATATACCAACATAGGCTAACTCGGTGACCGAATTCTGTCTGGATCCATATATGTTACGACTGTAAGCACAGCTTCATGATCGCAAAGATTAGAAAGTTCAATAAGTAAATTAAAAACAAGTTGGTATAGCTGCCATCACAAGTAAGCATACAAGTTGTGTGAGTGTTGCACTAAACTGAAAGAATATAAAAAAATGTACCAGTGTATCTTACAGCACGGAACAAACCGTTTGGTTTCACGCCACAATCGTGGCCTGTATTTTTATGTACGAGAGGTAATCATAGAGTTTTAATTATCACTTTGAAAAAATAAAGTAATGTAATTAAGATTTCATTTGATTGCAGCTACGTTCCTACAGTCGTGATAAACACAGAAAACCCCGCGCCACACTACCGTACCACGCCATCAGAAGAGAGAAAACAAAATTGCATAACTAACCGACAAATTGCAGTATTGTGCGGTAATTAATTTTCTGTGTCTGAAGGGGAACAGCGCTGCGACATTGCATGCTAAACTGGTAGAAGTATACTACAACAACTGTGAGTTGATTGCTGCCTGGGAAGATGGCATGAAGATAAAGGAAGTAAAGAACATAAATTGTAATTACTCTCGTCTCCTCAGGGGTCAACGGTTTCATTTTCTGCAAAGCTTCACTCGATTGAGAATGTTACTCACAAATAATGCCGATCGTGTTCGTTGCAGTTCACCTCAGACTTAAACTGAAGAATTCAGTAAGTTAAAGATGTAGACTGTCACAATTTTGAAAAATGTGTGCATAACGAGCGGCGGACAGGGTGGGCAGTAATTTGGAATTATTTTCTGATGATGCTATGGTGTACTGTAGGGCGTAGTTGAGTCACTCTAGGAGAATGCAAGATCACTTGGACAAAATTTCTAGTTAGTGTGATGAATGGTAGTTAGCTCACAGTATAGATAAATGTGGGCGAGTAGGAGAAATAAAGCCGTGATATATGGACACAGCGTTAGTGCTGCCCTGCTTGACATAGTCACGTCGTTTAAATAACAAGGCGTAACGTTGCATAGTGATACGAAATGGAAAGAGCATGTGAGTGTTGTGGTAGGGAAGGCGATTGAATATCTGTGGTTTATTGGGAGTATTCTGGGAAGGATGGTTCATATGTAAAGCAGATCTCACATAGGGCCCTGGTGTGACCTATTCTTGAGTAATGCCAGAGTGTTTGGGATCCGTACCACATCGAATTTTGAGGAAAACATCGAATCAGTTCAGACTCAGGCTGCTAGATTTATTACTGGTAGGTTCGAACAACGTGCAAGTACTACGTAGAGGATTTGGGAACTCAAATGGTAATCCACGGAGGGAAGGCGGCTTTCATTTCGAGGAATACTATTCAGAAAATTTAGCGAACCACCATTTAAAGCTGATTGCAGAACGATTCTGCTTTCTCCAACATACATTCCTCGTAAGTTCCACGAAGGTAAGATACGAGAAACTAGGGCACGTACGGAGACATGCAGACAGTCGTTTTTCCCTCGCTCTGTTTACGAGTGAAACAGGAAAGGAAGTGAATTGTAATCGTACGGGGTACCCTCCACCACGCGCCGTAGGGTGGAATGCGGAGTATCTCCGAGGGTTAGAACTTTAATAGTGACAACTATTTATTTACAGATCGTACAAAATAGACACGTGTTTCAAAGTTTTACTGACATTCAAAGTAGTCACCACCATTGTGTGTAACCCGTTGCCAGCGATGTTGAAGTCGTATGATACTCTTAGCAGTGCCATGTAAATAAATAGTTGCCACTATTAAAGTTCCAAGCCTCGTATCTAGATGCAGATGTAGATAACGCTATCGGTGAATCACATGTTGTATGGTTAACCGAATGTCGGACTTTTTTCTGAGAGAATGCATGTCCTTAGCGTAAATTAAAAGAAAATGATCTGATAACGGTTCAAATGGCTCTGAGTACTATGGGACTTAACTTCTGAGGTCATCAGTCCTCTAGAACTTAGAACTACTTAAACCTAACTAATCTAAGGTCATCACACACATCCATGCCCGAGGCAGGATTCGAATCTGCGACCGTAGCGGTCACGCGGTTCCAAACTGAAGCGCTTAGAACCGCACGGCCACACCGGCCGGCCTACTGATCTGATAAATTAGCATTTCGTATTACGTCAGTGGTGGACTAGTCCCACATCTGTAATTTTGCTTCTCCTCCCACGTAATCAATGTTAGTGAAAAGCTGATTCCCGTTATTAATATACAAAGATATCACATAGCTTTCAATTAAATGGGCCAGATAAAAGTTAAACGAATTCAGTATATTTTTAGTTACTGAGAGAATTATCTATTGATGCTTCCACGACGGTAGTCGCAAGAGAGATAGCGCGAAATAGCAAGGTTTTTTCTAGATGCTCGCAAAAAAAGTGAAGGCTACGCCTTCCTTTATTTACAGGCGATCTTATTACTATAAGTTAAATATCGCTGGTGAACCCTTTGTTACTCTTCCTCAAGCCATACATTTAAAAAGACAAAAAAGATAACTGGATAAGGGGTCTTATACAACGCGCCATTATAAGACACAGCGCTGGATATTTATTGAAGCGTTTCCTCATTTCTTATTGATTACAGTGACCCCACGCAAGAATTCAGACCTGGTAAATCCATGGAAATAACCGAGAAAAGAACCCAAGAGCCTTATGTTAGCAGGCACAGACCACCATTAAAGGCTCTTTGTCGGTACAACATGTGATGTGTTACTCTCTGTAACGATATTTTATGAATATAACATGTGATGTGTTACACTCTGTAACGATATTTGATGAACGTAAGATGATTACTACCAAAATCGAAATAGGGCGTGTCATTTTATAAGCCCACGAACTGGAAAAAACTGAGCTCACAATGTCAAGGCTTATAACAAAATATTAATAAAGGAAATAGATGACTTGAATGAGTCTGCAATCATTTCGGATTTCTGCTAATAAAAAGGCTAGATCGCTTCGTATGTTTCTGTATTTCTTTATTTATAATTACGTTCCAGATAGTCAAGTCGAGAATTAGAACGTATAAGACAATTTTCAGTTCCAGGAGCTTCAGCGAACGTCTAACGCATATGTGTTATTATAACTGCCAGGAAATATTGTTTTTATAAGATCTAAGTTTTGATATGATGATGGCAGAGGGCAAAACGTTGATATAAGTAAACACATATATTACTAGTCACGAAGTGCCTCTTTTTTCGTTTTTTTCCGAGCCAAATCACTCAAACACGTGGAACAGTATTGAGTTCAAAACATTGCGAGGCAGCAGCTACAATAAAACAGTACGAGAACCCAAATGTATTAATGGAATAGTTTGATCGTTCGTTCTAGGAATACTTTTCCAGTGCATATGAGATTCAGTTAGCTGGCTCAGCTGTTGATACTATCAATCGTACATAAAAGCAATGACACTTGTGTCCGAAACTAAAAAGGTAATGATGAAAAGTCCCTTTACACCAGAATACGAACTCAATTTTCGAGAACTCGCTCCATCATTCGAAGGAAGGGGCCACTGGCTGCCGGTACGGATGTAAATCTCTTAGGTGGGGGCTGTCCACCTTACTGAGAGAACGCGACAAGTGCCATAACTCAATACCCCAGAAGCTTCGCTCAATTGAAGAGGAGTCTCCTATCCGTAGGAAACGACAGTAAAAGTTTTTAACATAATTTTGAAGCCTTTTAGGGTGCAAGTAATCCCACCAAAATGGCGGCACCGTGGTTAGCGTTGCAACCTCACGTTTTTGCGCCACTGGTTTGAATCCCGGTTACATTATTCAATTTTTTCATTGATCTACCTGTGTTCGCAGAAGGTTACTACACGAATATTTCTTATCTGGTTAGGGGATACGAAGGTGTCCTATTATTGAAATTCATGGTGAAAACCATCAGCTGTTTTTTTTTTTTATTTTGCACAGTGCTAGTATTTTCGGTCATATGCAATTTTCAAGCTCAGCTGGTATAAATGGCAGTAATGTTCATGCCTGCTAAGCTTGAAAATGGACTTTGACCGAAACGAGCAGCACTGTGTAAAATAAAAAAATTCAGAATAAAACCTGCTAAAGGTTTCCACCATGTGTTTCAGCGACTATTTAGCAGCTGATTTTCCCCACCTACATACGTAAAGTGTTATATTAATTTTAAAATTATGACTGGGCTCCACCATATGTCCATACATTCATTATAAAATATATGTACTTATGGTATTACCAGCGGTTACAACCTTTTTAAATTCCGATGTTCTTATGTTTCATTCTTGTATTAATTCTCATAAATATTATATTTTATTCTTATTTTTACCCTTCGGAAAGATTTAGGTGTTCGCTTGCATGAAACCGATAGTAGAAATATTGGAAATGTAGTTACTCCGAACGCCATGAGCATCGCGAGAAGGATTTCTTCGTATTAATTTCACTCGGTCAACAAACATCATTGACACCGCTGAAAATTTCACGCGTTCGCAATAATTTCGCCGCAAATCACGCATTACTGATCATTTTTCCGAAAACTGGAGCTTGCAATTGATTATGCACCAACACATGGATTTTTACTGCGTCGCGTCTAGTTGGGATATCCCTTTACCGTGCAATGAGCGTAGATAAACATCTGCAGCTTTCCAATGAACCGCTTTATTTACGTCACAGTACGATATGCGTCACAGAGATGATAGAGCGTCATAGGCGTCGGAGAAATTACTCTCAACTAAAAGGTTGGTATACCGTCTTAATCCACGAATTTCTCGTCTTGTAAGGAATGACCGTTCTGTGTACCGCTTGATTCAATAATAAACAAGAATGGCTCCGTTTTAACATACGGTTGCATGTTTCTTTTGTCAGCTTTTTAGATTTTGTAGCTGTGGCGCGCACGCTAGAGTACTGTTCCGTAAAGTGGTTCACCTCTTTTTGCACTTGAGGATATAATTCTACGCTGATGTTTTGAAGAAAGGCGACGATTGAAGACATGAGTTTTCGGTCTGTGTTGTACCATACTGGGCAATATCAGAATGTGTAAAGTGATGTACTGGTTGACAGCAAGTTCCGTAACTTTTTTGCCTCGGTGAACCAATGTTCGCTTACTGATAATGCGTTATTCGCATCCGGTTTTATTCATGTTGATCACAAAATCTGGTTCGAATTGATGAGGTACAACAGACGCTTGACGATGAAAAATCTGCAATAATTCCTCGAACGTAATCATTGCTTTGTGCTGACGTATTTGGTAACATATCGCTATTGAATCCTATGTTTCGTCTGGAAGGTGTCACACAACGTTATCGAAGCTTTAAATTCGAAATCATCGGATTGCAATGAAGCCGCTGCCGCCATCGCTCATTGCCGCAACATTCGGTTTGTAACCAGTTGTCCGTCCGTCCTGGCTCCTTCAAAACGATAATAGACTCACAAACAGATCATTTCATTTATTTCGTGGTTTGTTCCATTCTTCTACACTTGGTTTTCCATTACCTTAGATGTTTATTATTGTCCGAAAGTGTTTAGTGACGCGAACGAATTTGGTGTCTGTTTTGTGTGAAGTTCAGCAAGTCTTACTGCCGTTATGTGTCTTCAGAAATGCAACACTTCTCGTTAACTCAAGAACTCCCTGTCCACAATTTTACCATTAGATGCAAGCCCCGTGAATACGTTTATAAAAAATATAGATTTCACTTTACGTTCCATTCTAGTGGAACTAGGTAGATTTCTGGCTAGTCTTCACTTCATTCTGGTGAACTGGAAAACGTTTCTTCGACGATTGTGTGTGCGGTATGCCCTTCACCTGCTTCCTCTCCAGTCAAGAATTCTGTTTCATCAGCAAACACCCTACAGTTGATTTTTTCTGCCATTTTTTACCCAAGTTTTTGGTCGGTTCCATGTTATTATGTTTTATTAACTATTCCAATTTGTCTAACAGTTAAATACAATATTACACTCTACCACTTATTTCTTCTCTTGCTTCAGTGCTTACGGTGTCTCAATCATTTCTAATATCCACAGATTCTTCCTTAATACACTCTCACTGAAGACTGATTTACGAGAGCCCTGTTACAGGCTCGGTTTCGTTATTGTTCGTTTTAATTTCACTCTCGGCTCCATTGGTGACTGATCGCGTTGAGAACTAAGTCGGAAATTATATGTTTCCCTTATTGATTTCCTAAAAGGGTCAAAAACATCTAGACAGGTCAGAATCGGTTGAATGCAAGACCCTCCTTGCATATTGCAGAAATAAACGGGTATACTTGCCGGCCGACCAAACCCCACTTCTAGTGTACAAGTAAGCAATACCACCAACATTATTGACAGAACAAGCTCAGGAATTGCATAGAAAACAAGTTCATATAATTTTCTCTTTTATTTATTGATTTACACATCTGTGTAGAAATGTTCTGCTGATGAGGGTTGATAAATGAATAAAGAAATAGAAACAACAATCGGATTGGTACAAGAGGCGCAGAAAGTGAAAAGCCGCGGCACTTACCACTCTGCCACTGTGCTGTGTAGCGTTTACTTTGTTACGCGCTAAAAGCACTTGAACTCCCCCGTAAACTTTGATCGTCGTTGTTCAGAAACGGTCGAGTATCTGCGGATAAGCAGAGACATTTGTTCGTTTCCTTTGACCGCTGCTCCACTGAGCGAAGTTTTTGGAAATTGCCTTATGGCACTTGCTTTGAGGGGTAGTGTGGGTGAAAGACGTCATCTGTCGGAAAGAATTCGCATGCACGACTATGGCGAATAGACAATGAAGGTAGAATGTCCCCACTCCCCTATTCCTGCCACCCCTAGTACTATTCTAGCAGTCTCTTAACAAAACTGTCTCTTAGAAAACATTCAGTTCTACTCAAATGTAATGACGTACGTACACCGGAACAATATAATACAAGGACACCGATGCGGAAGATCGTTTCATGTCATAAAAAATGCTTTGCGCTGCTAAGCATTGCAGTTTAAGATTTCCAGGTTATGAGGACATCTAGTTCGTTAGAGATAGCTGGTGAATGGAAACAAGATACTTTTGCTGTTTAAGGAAGCATTTTGTTTGTTTCTTGAAAATGATTCTGGGTAAACAGGGACGATTGTAATAAATTATTTTTTTGTTTCGCTTGCACATAATGACTAGAGCACCATAAACTACACACATTCTGAAGCACAATTTCTTCTTTTATTGCCCAGTTTCGGTCTAATTTGGCAATCTTGAGATGTAAAACACAGGAAGGAATGGTAACCAGCTGACAGCAGGAAGGAAGAAAGGAAGGAAGGTAATGGTTTAACGTCCCGGCGACACCGTCAGCTGACGGCGGTGACAACTATAATTCTGTTCTGTATCTGAGACCTTAACGATGGCCAAATTAAGCCTCTGTAATAACAGAATGTGTTCTTTTATAGAATTATAATAAAATTGATATATAACACCTCTCTAATTGTGATTTTCTTTCTTGAAAGTAGCAGTAGACCAACGGCTCGTCGAAAGTCGGATTACGATATCATTATTCCCTTTCAGCATTCAACTTTTCAAATACGATTTTGAAATTACCTTTCTCGTCTGGTCTCGGTGAAAATCAAGAATCACGTTAACCTTTGTGCACTCACCTTCTTAAAATGCATAACCTGGTTCAAATGGCTCTAAGCACTTTGGGACTTAACATCTGAGGTCACTAATCCCCTAGAAGAACTCCTTAAACCTAACTAACCTAATGTCATCACACACATCCATGCCCCAGTCAAGATTCGAACCTGAGACCCTAGCAGCAGCGTTGTTTCGGACTGAAGCGCCATAACCTGGTGCAGATGGTTTGATTACCATCTCCATAAAGTGAAAGCGACATTCTTCTTGAATGTAGTCATTAATCTCAGAGACCATTTGTTTCTTACGCAACGCTCGTACGACCACATTTAAATACATATATGTGCAACGTGAGTTCAATAAGTAATGCAACACACTTTTTTGTCGGCTAGTTTCGGTTGAAATACTGCGAAATTTTTTGTGGGACATGGTGGAATATTCTAGCTTTAGCCCCTATAGTTCCATGAAGTTCCGATGTACGTAGCCTTCAAAATAGCATCTTTGACGAAGGTGTGTTCCAATCAGAGAAATGTAATTGAGACCTTTCTTTTGTGGAAAACTATAGCATCTCAAATATTCATAGGAAATAGTGAGGAAATTAAGAAACGACTTCAGTGTGGCCGTAGCCACAAAATGCATTGAACTTCTCCATGTCAGCGGAAGCTCTCACGCAAGCGTGACGCCCGAGAGGATCTCACGGAACTTCATCGGACTGTTCTTCTTCATCCACCCCACAGCCGGGACCTATCACTTGTCCAACGAAGGATGCATTCCGTGGAAAGCAGTACGTGGATGATGCAGCAAGGCAATAGCTCCGACATCAAAATGGCTCTAAGCACTATTGGACTTATTTGAGGTCATCAGTCCCTAGACTTAAAACTACTTAAACCCAACTAACCTAAGGACATTACACATATCCATGCCCGAGGCAGAATTCGAACCTGCGACCGTAGCAGCCGCGTGTTTATGGACTGAAGCGCCTAGAACCAGTCGGCCTACTCCGACATTGACCAGTATAGTGGTATCATGCGGTCACACAGGCCCTCCCCATAAGGTGGCATAAAGCCGTCTTACTGAACGGAGATCAAGTTGAAAAACAAGGTTTTGTAGCCAGAATGTTTGTGTGCGTGTGTGTATTGGAATCCTAAACAAACCTAACGTGATTTCAGAAAAAAAAATGTGTTGCCTTACTTATTGAACGCCCTCGTAATAGCAAACGTGCCGTTAGTACTGCACTGGAGACTCCACGAAGGTGTGCTGACTCAGTTTGTACCTTACCACAACTCGTACGTCCCATTCTAGAATATTACTCCCTTGGTGTGTCACATGTGAAATGGGGCTGGCTAGGATTTCTGAACGGAAATAAAGAGGGGCAGTCACATGTTTCTTTCACATACGTCTTACTACATTGAAGGTTTCGGCTATAGTTGTGTCTGACACACGTTTAAGTACGTACCCTTCATTTCTTTCGGTTATTGTTGACGACAACATATGGCTTTCACTTCTTATGTAACGTACATTTTTATGAGGCTTCGTTATTTTTTCTAGGTCTGCGTACTAACGTTCTAATCATTTCATCTTCAACATAGATTTTAATAGATGTGTTTGTTTGACTCATAGAAGAGAGTCTCCGAATTGCTGTTAAAATTCTTGATTGTAAGACGTCGGCTATATTGCGAAAGCCTGCCTACGGGGTCACAAGAGCCAGTATTAAGTGAATAATCTCGGAATACACTACATACCCCTTAGTTACGCTCCCATTGGGACCGTTAAGAGGAGATTAATTACAGCTCGCACAGAGATATTTAAACAGAAATACGCGGTACTGTGGGAAATACCCGCTGCCCTACGCTCCACAGTGGTTTGCTGAGAGGTCTATGGATGCAGATATAAATGCAGATGAGTCGGAGGATATTTTTTTTTAAGATTGTTTCGTCATCGGTTGGCTTCCATCATTTATTCACCCCTACGGTATATAGTGTGAAACAGAACTGCACCGAAAAATGTTCTGAGACTGTTCAAGCATACCTGCTGCGTCCTGCAGGTCGTTACAGAATAATTATGTAATTATGATTCTTATTCGTTTTGTTACCGCAGTCATACCTGCGGTTATCGTCGGCACGGGAACACCTCAGCATAGGGTCATTGTGTCGCTCTTCCACTGCGTTCTTTGAAGCCATACACGACGAGCAGATCACCCAACTTTTCATCAGTAAACCTCCGTTGTAATGCATCGACATTTGCACAGGCGTGCATTATTTTCAATGCGATACACATACAAAGTTAACTGGATCAAGACACGTAACGTAATTCAATAATTCTGTAACGAAACGCGTTGGTTCCTTACACCAAAATACGCAGAAGGTTTCCTTGAACAACCACTGAAAATTTGTCGGTAGAGTTCTGATTCGGCCTGTATGTGATAACTATTGACAGACATTTAATATGAAAATTATGGTCAGGAAAGGGGGCTGAGATTCTGAAAATGCTTACAAAAAAGTGCGTAAGAGATGTTAATGAAATTACGACATTTGGGTGTAAAACAGCTATATTATCTTCCTTTGCCCCATTTACAGAGTTCTATTATAGTGGATGACACACATCATTTCGTTCGACGCTGAGCCCCTGGCACTCTCGGCTCAACAGCTCTCTCTATACGCAAAAACTCCATTCGACGTATATACAAATCAATGGAGCGTATCTCGTCAGCACCCATAATGGAAATTCAATCAAAGTTGCAAAGGTTTTCACTTTTGGTTTGGTCTTCAAATTTTATTTCAATGTGTCTTTAGTAAATCCATCAATGATGTCCCAACAGTCCTGAAATATTTCCATTGTCCCTGTTTCTACATACGTTCTTCTACCAAATTCTGAATCGCATCTTGCAAATACTAGTAGCCATACGCTGAAAAAAGCTCCAACTCGCAGTCTGTGTTATTGACTAATTATTGGGACTCCTTTATGGCTGCTGGTATCACTGAGTCTAGGGCATATATGAGTGTTTGTAAGTTTTCACACGTTTTTTTTCAAGTATCCCATCTCGTCTCCAGATACTCTTCGGCCTGTAATCGCATTCACAGGAGTAGAATGGTCTTTAGTGTCGAGTCCACTTCGACATGAGCCACGATTATCAGCGAAATCAGCGAAGACGAGTCTGGAGTCACCCCACACAGTGGTGGGATATCAGCCTGACTTACACCCGCCATATGAGCCGACAACCAGGGATGATTTTCTGGGGCGCCATTTCTCTTTTAGCAGAGCCCCTCTCGTTGTCATTCGCGGAACCAGGGCAAGTCAGTCTGGGCTTACATTTCAGCAAGAAAGTATCCTGCCGCACACGGCGACAGTTTATGGTGCTTGTCTCCATGCCAGTCAAATACTATCTTGGTCCGCCAGGACACTGGATCTCACTTCCATTGAGAACGTTTGGAGCATTATCGACAGGGCCCTCAACGAACTCGGGATTTTGACGATCTAAGACGCCAGTTGAACAGAACATGACACGATATCTCGCAGCAGGATATCCAACAACTTTATCAGTTGACTTGCTCCATTTGTGAGCTCTTTCTCTCGAGAAAATTGTCCAATTTGATATTTGAAAGCCGGCCGTGGTGGTCTCGCGGTTCTAGGCGCGCAGTCCGGAACCGCGCGACTGCTACGGTCGCAGGTTCGAATCCTGCCTCGGGCATGGATGTGTGTGATGTCCTTCGGTTAGTTAGGTTTAAGTAGATCTAAGTTCTAGGGGACTGATGACCTCAGATGTTAAGTCCCATAGTGCTCAGAGCCATTTTTTGATATTTGAATCATTTGTTTGTCTGTACACGCACATAACGTCTTCCGACTTCCGTTCCATTGGAGTAATTGTTTCGTGATGTGTCGTTCTTTTTTTTTTTTTATTAGAGTGTATTTATTGACAAATGCTGACTTCTAAATGAACAAATCTTAAAAACTTGTTCAAGAGGAAAATAAAAGTCTAAGTTAATCTATTAAAAACAAAGATAAAAACGGAGGGGGAGTTTCGTAAGCATGGAATAGATGGAAAACTGTGGAAAATTTGGTAACTTCACATAAAGGTTCAGAAATTTGCAACGAACGTTACAAATGTGCCTTTATTTTATACACCCAAATGCATGTATTGATCTGTCTGTGTGTAAGTGGCTACATATCTGGCAAGGTCCTGTATCTTAAAGTCGCTTGTTTAGTGATAGCTATCATTTAAGGAGGAGCTGCATGTTTTTCAGTGTTAACGACGACGCTAAGCTGCGAAACAAAGTTTCGAAACTGTGCTACCGACCACTGCACTTGCTCGTGTGTGACTGTGCAAGTCGCTGTCGAAACTAAACAGTCTCGGCTTGTCCCAACTTTGGTGAAATGAAACTTGCAGTTGTGTGAGCTCTGAGGTTAGGTGTGGTGTCGGTAGGGTGTCAACGAGTTAAATGTGAAATGAAAACGGAGCAAACTGTTCGATTCATGGACACCTATGTCGTCCATAGTTGTTTGTGGAATTTCGATAACGTTTGTGGCATTTCAACAATGTAGCCTACAAAAACCAACTTCGCAATCCTACGCGATCTGAACGCGGATTAATTCCATATTAGAGATTAGCAACAACGAAATAAGGAAAATGCAAAAAAGAATAAAAAGCAATATTGTAAGCCACATAAACCTGGAAAGCTGAATTCATTCTCACGTCACAGCAGTGCATCACACTGCTAAATTGTCATTTCAGTATACCTGTTGTAGATGACGAATTGCGACTGTGATTTAAATTGGCGATTTGTATGGTAATAAATATGCAACCAACATAGAATTACTTTCTTCCGGTTATCTGTAAACCGTATGTTCCGCACCCCTATCAGCGAAAAAGATGCATGTAAAGAAATGAACATACACTATGTGATCAAGAGTATTGGGACACCTGGCTGCAAATGAATTACAAGGTAGTGGCGCCTTCCATCGGTAATGCTGGAATTCAGTATGGTGTTGGCGCACCCTTAGCTTTGACGACAGCTTCCACTCTCTCGGGCATACGTTCAGTCAGGTGCGGGAAAGTTTCTTGGGGAATGGCAGCCCATTCTTCACGGAGTGCTGCACTGAGGAGAGGTATCGATGTCGGTCGGTGAGGCCTGGCACGAAGTCGACGTTCCAAAACGTCCTAAAAGTGTTCTATAGGATTCAGGTCAGGACTCTGTGCAGGCCAGTCCACTATAGGGATATTATTGTCATGTAACCACTCCGCCACAAGCCGTGAATTATGAACAGGTGCTCGATCGTGTTAAAAGATTCAATCGCAATCTCCGAATTGCTCTTCAACAGTGGGAAGCAAAAAGGAGCTTAAAACATCAATGTAGGCCTGTACTGTGATAATGACACACAAAACAACGGGAGTGCAAGGCCCCGCATGAAGAACGCAAACACATCATAACACCACCGCTGCCGAATTTTACTGTTGGCACTACACACACTGGCAGATAATTTTCACCTGTCATTCGCCATACTCAAAAACCTGCCATCGGATCGCCACATTGTGTACCGTGATTCGTCACTCCACTCAACGTTTTTCCACTGTTCAGTCGCCCATCGTTCATGCTGCTCACAGCAAGCAAGGCATCGTGTGGCATTTAGCAGCGTGATATGTGGGTTATGAGCAGCCGCTCGACCATGAAATCCAAGTTTTCTCACCTCACGCCTAATCGTCATTGTACTTGCAGTGGCCGCGCAGGATTAGCCGAGCGGTCTGAAGCACTACAGTCACGGACTGTGCGGCTGGTCCCGGCGGAGGTTCGAGTCCTCCCTAGGGCATGGGTGTGTGTGTTCGTCCTTTCGTCCTTAGGATAATTTAGATTAAGTAGTGTGTAAGCTTAGGGACTGATGACCTTAGCAGTTAAGTCCCATAAGATATCACACACACACTTGCAGTGGGTCCTGGTGCAGTTTGGAATTCCTGTGTGAGGGTCTGGATAGATGACTGGCTGTTACAAATTACAACAATTTTCAACTGTCGGCGGTTCCCGCGGTTAACTGACGAGGTCGACCTGTACGCTTTTGTGCTGTAGGAGTGTGTAAATCTCCCTTACAGACGTATGACACACGTGACACCCAGTCAACTGACCACGTTCGACATCCGTGAGTTCGGCGGCGTGCCACATGCTGCCCAAATGCTGCATAAACCAATGGCTGTAATGCTCTTTGATAACCGCCCTAGTCGAAAAAAATCCAAAATGAACTCCATCAACCACAGTCACCACTGAAAGTTAAGAGAGAAATGCCATAATTGTCTGTCTTCCATTCCTTCGCAAAGTGTCATGTAGTCTTGCAAATCTTTTCAGACCATAGATCGTAAAAATATCCTTCCACTTTGACAATAAACTTCAAAATAAGATTGTTCACAATAATGAATCCACTGGGGATTGGTATAAAAATTCTGCCATATACAAACTCACATGCTCCTGTTCTTGCTTCTACATAGGCCAAACACGGAGAATTAGGCAACCTGCCACACAGAACATACGGATCCCCTTGGACTAAAAAGCTTAAGTAAGTACACTTTGCATCACATATTGCATGATATTGACAATCTTTCTGTGCTGCACATTGCTGAGAGAGGAATACAGACGGGCCTCCTTGAACAATTAGAAATTTACATCCACAAACTACAGTCATCCCAAAAAATCCTAAAAAAAGTTCATAAATGAACAAACTGAGTCCATACAAAACCTTTTCTTCCACAACTTCGAGGATATCCTGGCACCAAAATATCGAAAAATGACAATAATAACACATACTCATCTTCCTGCATAAATCTTGTTCTTCTCGGCTTGTAATGACTATGGTATTGTGTAACTTACAAAAAGCCTCTTAATTATGTATTAAATATTCCGTTGTATCTGTTTACCTTCTATATAACAGTTAACCCATATTAAAATTTTTGTTGCCAATATAAAGACACTTCTGCAGCTAGCAAAATTTACTGAAAGATAAAATCTGTACTAGTAATATTTGTACCATAATACAATATATCTCCTGCCAAAGACCATTGTATAGTAAAGTGTAATATCTATCATATCTATATTATTTGTAAAAACATCGAGTAGTTACATTCTGTGAATCAATGTAAAACCAAGTGTAGCTAAATGTTGTGTATATTTGTGTACGTAGCTTAATAATGAACGTTGTAAGAAGCGATCTGATTTAGATACCACAAGGCAGTGCTCTGTAAGTAACTAAAACATAAAAAACTTTTGGGTTCGTAAATGATGATGATGATATTTAGTTTGTGGGGCGCTCAACTGCGCGGTCATCATCACCAGTACAAAGTCCCCGATTTTACACAGCCCCGTTTTTTTTCCACAGTCCAATTTAGCCATTTTCACGAATGATGATGATGAAATGATAAGGACAACACAAGCACCCAGTCCCTGGGCAGAGAAAATACGCAACCCGGCCGGGAATCGAATCCGGGACCCCTAATCCAGAGGCAGCAGCGCTAGCCACTAGACCACGAGCTGTGGACAGGGTTCGTAAATGTTTCGTCACCGATTATTAAATTTCCGTCATATCCACCAGCACAAGCACTGCATCTAACTACACTTGGTCCAGAATATAATGTTCGTATTACACATGCCTGCAGTGGCTCGAAAACATATTCAATGCTGAATAAATCGTGAAAAAATGACTGGTTGCATATTTATTATAAGATAAATCGCCAGTTGCGAAATGGTAGTGATGTCACCACACTGACAGGAAGAAATTGACAAATAGTTCCTTTTTGGGCATGAAATACTTTTTGTAGAGAACAATACAAATCCCCTCTCGAAGAGGAAGAAAAAAGAAGAAGACGCACCACTCATTCTGCTAGGAAGAAACATGAACTGTTCCAGTCTCAGTCCAATCACGAATCAAAGCATCTCTTGTTATGTCTCGCGTGGCGAGACGATAGCTTTGCATAAACTGTCGGAATAAGCGTGGTGTACGACGACACGTGGCGCCCGTCAACAAACACTGAGCGGCAACGTAACCGGCAAACAGAGAGTCCGAAAGCGCGGCTAGAGCAAACACAATGCGGAGAAACAGCAACACGAAAATACAAAGGGTCGTAGACCGCATGAACAGGGATCAGGCTACCGCTGGCATGCGACTGATGCCGGACGCTGCGTGGGTAAACCAGGATAGTTATTATTCCAGAGGCCCTGTCCCTTCATTACATATCCAGCGATTTCATATAGACAACCATTACTCTGGCACAGTAGTTGACAGCAGATGGCTCATAGGACACAGAAAGGAACCGACCATCGGCTCCACGTGTCAACATGTAGTAACGACGGGCGTCCCTTATTGATTTACACTTCATTTTCTCTCGTGATGCGCCATTTGATTCATTATTACAGTTAGACGTATGTAGTACATTGATATAACCGTAGGTGGCATGACAGTCAGTAAAACTGTAATCCCTGAGATGTACTGCCCAATTTCTCAATTTTTGTCATCACGTGAGCGGACAACACAAAGTGTGATCACCATGGACAGTTCTGGACGACGTGGTTTCTTTGGAAGGAGGGCGTAAACATTGTGGATATTCCCAGGCTATTGGTGGCAAAGCGTAGAGAGTGTGTGCCGTCACAGCCTCCAACCGATAATGCTCGTCTTCATAAGAGTCAGGGAAACACGTCTGTCATCGGAAATAGGGTTCCAGTTACTGACACGCCCAAACTATATTCATGACGTCTCCCAATTACCACCGGTCCGGGGTTGTAAAGGAACGTCGGCGTGGACATAGTTTTGTAAAATTCCTGGAACTACGGGCAGCTGTCCCGCGGTTGATGCGATAGACTCAAGAAAAGTGTTGGAGAACGGACTACGTAAGTTACAAGGAGGAAGTTAGGAGAGTACGATGGGCGTGGCAGCCGTGGTTCTGCGACTCGTATGGGGAATAGCGTTGTCCTGTTGGAAGACCGCGTTTTTGTGACGGTATTCCCTCTCAACCCAGTGCCACTAATCGCTTTCTCGCCACCCTCCATCTATAGAAACAACACCGGTCAGGGCTGTCCTCGAAGATCACACTCCATTTTGTCTGCTCAACTAATGACAGCAGTTGGAAAATTGGGCTGGACTGGGCAGGTTCTAGTGATTTTACTGCCACTTAAAGGTGTATCACATTAATGATTAGTCAAATGACGCACCATAAGGGATGGGAAAAATGTGTAAATTAAGATGGTCTCTGTATGACTTAAACCGGTTATCACAAAAAAACTCCATTTGCAATCTAGACTGATTGTTTTTATTACATTGCTGTTGGTCCAATTATGACTTCAAATCCTTGTAACTGAAGTTTGTTGATGTGTCTATAGTTTCGTACGAAACAACTTTCGTTTCACGAAACGTGTTTCACAGCCCAATGTCGTCGTGTTAAACTAGCCTTTAGAACCTATCCGTTGCATGAATAGCCCTTTGCGACAGCCAGTCCGCTTAGTAACATTCCCCTCTCGTTCATAGAAATTCACCAGCGATTGTACGTACAGAGACAATAAGAAACACGAGCGAAACTTGTCGGTTGTTTCCCCTGTCGGGTTAGAGACTTGGAGCCGCCTCACACCTCGCAGCTGGTGAGAATGGTAATCAAATGGCCCCACAGAGTGCCGTACGTCCGGCTGCCGGCGTGAATAAGCTAGGCTGCAATCTCTGAATGGGCGGCTGCGGGACAACAAGGGGCGATGTACGACACCACAGCAGGGCCAGTCAGCCGGGCTCCTGGTTCCATCCTGCTGTCACGGCGCGGCGTCCGACTGTTGTGTCACCGGTAGCAGCACTCCCAGGGGCAGCAATCCTGCCTTTTAGGTAGCCGGGCTATTTCATAGTAACTGGATACTTTAACAGTTCCTGCAGTTGCAAAAACCGCAATTTGAAACAGAACTGTTTCCCAGTCTCTCCCTCGTCGCTTTGTATTCCAGCTAGTACCGTCTTTTCAAAGAATAGCTCTTCCCTTTACGATGTTTCAGGAAAGTATTTGGTATCACTAGCGAAAGCAGTCTTTCTGCCCTCTCATTCGTACTGCAGAGCCTGAAATTTTCCACCACTTTGCCTTTTATTCCTACTACAGTGCTTCCAACCTCAACATTTTAAAAATTTACTTCACTGCCTACGTATTGAGGTTCCTGTTCAGTTCCATAAAACAGTTTCAGAATATCGTGATCGTCTGCTTGTAATGTTGGCAGGTATACTTCAACTACAGCTGTTGACTGTAGTTTCCTGATTTTGATCCTATCGCTAAACTGTACTCAGCAGCTCACTCTGTGCCATGCTCACTCCCTCTACATTATTTCCTTACTGTTTGGACTACTCGTATATCAAAATGATTGTGAATGTTTGCAAAATTTAGTTTACTGACAATATATATCTTCCCAAAACAAAGACAGACATAAATTATGCTAAACAAGTTTTGATTGTAAACCGTAAACAACTAACAGTTGGTTTAAAACTGCAGTGGACAAGTACCGCGGGTGGCAGAAGTGAGTCACGTACTCTGGCCCTAAAAATGTGGATAACGTAATCTGAATTGATCTGACGCTGAGTAGACTTTGACTGTTCAAATCGAACGGAAGATTATACAGGTGCAGCTGAGACCAAGTGGCAATTGGGATCTGTATGCCCTGACAAGGCCAGAGCAGCAGTACATTACCCTGTTTGTTTCGTGCGGCAATGTAACTTGCAGCTGGCGAGATGTGTGCTGCAGAGGCGGCACCTGTGAATCGATCACGGCCACAAAAGAAATGCAAAATCTCATGGTCTAGCGGTCAGGCAGACGGATCGGAATTTACTCTCTACCAGAGCCCTGAAATTACAGTGGATTTCAATGTGTGACACACCCGTTCGCTGGTCATGCCAAGGACCAATTTGGCTCACTTATACAACAGAGCACACAAGGATACCAAACGTCAAGATTGGTTAACCAAAAAGGAATAAGTGTTCCCTCGGTACACGAGTAGCCCGAAACGTTTGAAGTCACACTGTTGGTACAGTAAGAACTTCACCAAAGACTCCCCAGTCTAAATTACTCATAAGTACAATCAGTCTTAAGCAGGTCACAGGACCAACCACACATGCCAGATCTTCGACCAGAAGTCTTCTTAGCAGACCAAAGCAAAGCACCCGAGTACTTTGCCCCTCTTCAGGAAAAAAAAATCAATATTCCCGCAAAGTGCATGGACGACACCGCCTTCTCGCCGTCTTGAGCCAATCACAGGGCTCTTTTTTTTTTGGTCGTCAGTCTACTGACTGGTTTGATGCGGCCCGCAACGAATTCCTTTCCTGTGCTAACCTCTTTATCTCAGAGTAGCACTTGCAACCTACGTCCTCAATTATTTGCTTGACGTCTTCCAATCTCTGTCTTCCTCTACAGTTTTTGCCCTCTACAGCTCCCTCTAGTACCATGGAAGTCATTCCCCAGTGTCTTAGCAGATGTCCTATCATCCTGTCCCTTCTCCTTATCCGTGTTTTCGACATATTCCTTTCCTCTCCGATTCTGCGTAGAACCTCCTCATTCCTTACCTTATCAGTCCACCTAATTTTCAACATTCGTCTATAGCACCACATCCCAAATGCTTCGATTCTCTTCTGTTCCGGTTTTCTCACAGTTCATGTTTCACTACCGTACAATGCTGTACTCCAGACGTACTTCCTCAGAAATTTCTTCCTCAAATTAAGGCCGGTATTTGATATTAGTTGACTTCTCTTGCCAAGAAATGCCTTTTTTGCCATAGCGAGTCTGCTTTTGATGTCCTCCTTGCTCCTTCCGTCATTGGCTATTTTACTGCCTAGGTAGCAGAATTCCTTAACTTCATTGACTTCGCGACCATCAATCCTGATGTTAAGTTTCTCGCTGTTCTCATTTCTACTACTTCTCATTACCTTCGTCATTCTCCGATTTACTCTCAAACCATACTGTGTACTCATTAGACTGTTCATTCCGTTTAGCAGATCATTTAATTCTTCTTCACTTTCACTCAGGATAGCAATGTCATCAACGAATCGTATCATTGATATCCTTTCACCTTGTATTTTAATTCCACTCCTGAACCTTTCTTTTATTTCCATCATTGCTTCCTCGATGTACAGATTGAAGAGTAGGGCGAAAGGTTACAGCCTTGTCTTACACCCTTCTTAATACGAGCACTTCGTTCTTAATCGTCCACTCTCATTATTCCCTCTTGGTTGTTGTGCATATTGTATATGACCCGTCTCCCCTATAGCTTACCCCTACTTTTTTCAGAATCTCGAACAGCTAGCACCATTTTATATTGTCGAACGCTTTTTCCAGGTCGACAAATCCTATGAAAGTGTCTTGATTTTTCTTTAGCCTTGCTTCCATTATTAGCCGTAACGTCAGAATTGCCTCTCTCGTCCCTTTACTTTTCCTAAAGCCAAACTGATCGTCACCTAGCGCATTCTCAATTTTCTTTTCCATTCTTCTGTATATTATTCTTGTAAGCAGCTTCGATGCATGAGCTGTTAAGCTGATTGTGCCTTAATTCTCGCACTTGTCAACTCTTGCCGTCTTCGGAATTGTGTGGATGATGCTTTTCCGAAAGTCAGATGGTATGTCGCCAGACTCATACATTCTACACACCAACGTGAATAGTCGTTTTGTTGCCACTTCCCCCTATGATTTTAGAAATTCTGATGGAATGTTATCTATCCCTTCTGCCTTATTTGACCGTAAGTCCTCCAAAGCTCTTTTAAATTCCGATTCTAATACTGGATCCCCTATCTCTTCTAAATCGACTCCTGTTTCTTCTTCTGTCACATCAGACAAATCTTCACCACCATAGAGGCTTTCAATGTATTGTTTCCACCTGTCTGCTCCCTCCTCTGCATTTAACAGTGGAATTCCAGTTGCACTCTTAATTTTACCACCGTTGCTTTTAATGTCACCAAAGGTTGTTTTGACTCTCCTGTATGCTGAGTCTGTCCTTCCGACAATCATATCTTTTTCGATGTCTTCACATTTTTCCTGCAGCAATTTCGTCTTAGCTTCCCTGCACTTCCTATTTATTTCATTCCTCAGCGACTTGTATTTCTGTATTCCTGATTTTCCCAGAACATGTTTGTACTTCCTCCTTTCATCAATCAACTGAAGTATTCTTTCTGTTACCCATGGTTTCTTCACAGCTACCTTCTTTGTACCTATGTCTTCCTTCCCAACTTCTGTGATGGCCCTTTTTAGAGATGTCCATTCCTCTTCAACTGTACTGCCTACTGCGCTATTCCTTATTGCTGTATCTATAGCGTTAGAGAACTTCAAACGTATCTCGTCATTCCTTAGTACTTCCGTATTCCACTTCTCTGCGCATTGATTCTTCCTGACTAATATCTTGAACTTCAGCCTACTCTTCATCATTACTATATTGTGATCTGAGTCTATATCTGCTCCTGGGCGCGCGGTCCGGAACCGCGCGACTGCTACGGTCACAGGTTCGAATCCTGCCTCGGGGATGGATGTGTGTGATGTCCTTAGGTTAGTTAGGTTTAAGTAGTTCTAAGTTCTAGGGGACTGATGACCACAGTAGTTAATCCCATAGTGCTCAGAGCCATTTGAACCATTTTTTGCTCCTGGGTACGCCTTACAATCCAGTATCTGATTTCGGAATCTCTGTCTGACCATGATGTAATCTAATTGAAATCTTCCGTATCTCCCGGCCTTTTCCAAGTATACCTCCTCCTCTTGTGATTCTTGAATAGGGTATTCGCTATTACTAGCTGAAACTTGTTACAGAGCCCAATTAGTCTTTCTCCTCTTTCATTCCTTGTCCCAAGCCCATATTCTCCTGTAACCTTTTCTTCTACTCCTTCCCCTACAACTGCATTCCAGTCGCCCATGACTATTAGATTTTTGTCCCCCTTTACATACTGCATTACCCTTTCAATATCCTCATACACTTTCTCTATCTGTTCATCTTCAGCTTGCGACTTTGGCATGTATACCTGAACTATCGTTGTCGGTGTTGGTCTGCTGTCGATTCTGATTAGAACAACCCGGTCACTGAACTGTTCACAGTAACACACCCTCTGCCCTACCTTCGTATTCATAACGAATCCTACACCTGTTATACCATTTTCTGCTGCTGTTGATATTACCCGATACTCATCTGACCAGAAATCCTTGTCTTCCTTCCACTTCACTTCACTGACCCCTACTATATCTAGATTGAGCATTTGCATTTCCCTTTTCAGATTTTCTAGTTTCCCTACCACGTTCAAGCTTCTGACATTCCACCCCCCCCACTCGTAGAACGTTATCCTTTCGTTGATTATTCAATCTTATTCTCATGGTAACCGCCTCCTTGGCAGTCCCCTCCCGGAGATCCGAATGGGGGACTATTCCGGAATCTTTTGCCAATGGAGAGATCATCATGTTACTTCTTCAATTACAGGCCACATGTCCTGTGGATACACGTTACGTGTCTTTAATGCAGTGGCTTCCATTACCTTCTGCATCCTCATGTCGTTGATCATTGCTGATTCTTCCGCCTTTAGGGGCAATTTCCTACCCCTAGGACAAGAGAGTGCCCTGAACCTCTACCAGCTCCTCCGCCCTCTTTGACGAGGCCGTTGGCAGAATGAGGCTGACTTCTTATGCCGGAAGTCTTCGGCCGTCAATGCTGATTATTTATCAAAATTTAGGCAGTGGCGGGGATCGGTCCCCGTGACCGAAGACGTTTTGATTATGAATCAAAGACGCTACCCCTAGACCACGGGTCTAGAGGCGCTAAATCTCCCCTCCCATACAACAGAACGAACTGCTGTCGAACCAGGGCAAGAGTTAAAAAAACCTGCGTCTCTGGAAAAATACGTTTTTTAAGTTTTCGCAGAGAGCGAAGATGTTTTTCTCCGATGTCATGTCGCTTCACATTTCAGCAAGTGAACAGATACAATCTTAAAAATATTTATCTAAATCGCCTGTGCCTTGGAGCTTGTTAGTCCTCGCTATAAGGTGTAATAAAGATTCTATATCTAAACATGTCTCAGACGCTCGACTTTCTTATATAACCGAGGCAGCTTATGGAAGTAGGTGACAGGCCTATTTTCAGTTTTGGTGAACACAAAACTTGTGAAATTTTATTACATGTGGCCCCGCACACAATGCCCGGTTTATGACTCCACTGTCTAGATGCATCCCTTCAGTCCGTCGCCTGAAGCCCAGCCTTTGGCTGGTGCCAATGCAGGAATGGCAGCATTGTTCTGCTGGAGACCTGTCTTGACAAGGGGCTGCTCTGTCTGCCTGTATGGCTGTGGGCCTGTCCAGGAAGATTTTCTGACGAATGAGCTCACCGTCAATTGCTTCCAACTCCAAACATGACATTTCTGTGAGCTAAGAACCATAAAATACCTTATGCGTTTAGTGCCCTACCAGGCTCCATCAATGTCTGCTCAGGACATTAACATTAACATTAAGTCTCACTCATGGTGTGTCAGTTTGTAATAAAATCTTTAATAATTTTCCTTATACAAAAAATAGGTGAGAGAGTAACTTGTCCTCTCTCTCAGTATTATTCCATCATCCTACCCAAATCTTTTCCTGTCCATTTTACTTCACACGTACTATATGTCGCTTTTCTCTTTGAACATATTATAGTTTACCAACAAGATGCTGCGACTCATACAAATAAACCTTTTCGTTAGTTTTGCAATATTTTTCCCTTGATCACCTTCATGTGATATATAGAATGGGAAACGTATGACAATATAGATCAATGTTGCATTGCCTTCTGCATCCTCATGCTATCGCTTCTTGGAACACTTTCTGCCTATAGAACTAGTTTCTTAGCCCTAGGGGAAGACGGTGCCCTACATCTCTATCCGATCCTCCGTGTGTTTTGTCATGGCCGTTACATAATGACTGTTACCTTTCATGGTGGAGATCTTTGGCCAGCATCGTGTACGATTTTTGCTAGGAATCTACGCTAAGCCAAGATATCACTACGGTAGTTCAGGTCCAAAGTCATGTATTGTCACGACAATTATGTGAATAAAATCGTCCTGATCACCAAACAAGTTCACTTCTTGATGATTTCCACCAACATGTTGGGGAGTGTCAGCAATCTTACTTGTGATAGTTACTTATGAGGACATATTTAATTCTTGACTTGTAAGCTGACAAGCCGATTAGAAACAGGTTCTAATAGTGATACTAAATCTTGTTTTGGAAGCTCAAAATTTATCTTAATATCTGATGATGACAGTACCCGAAATGGCTAAATAAGAAATTTATTTAGCGATCCAGACGATTTTATACGCTTAACACAAATAATGATCGCGGACTCGTAAACGGAATTTATTCCCTTACTAATATGCATGCATACCACTTATAAGCAACATACTCACGATAGCTTGCCCGCTCTCTGTGTACATCAGTTCGTTTCTCACACATGACCATCTGCCGGCACTGTCAATGGTCTCGTAGCTTGCACTCATCTTTAGCCCCATCGGAGTTGTACGGGTGTAGAATATGTAGACAGAAGTTAATGAGTAACATTTTTCCTCTAGCATATATATCTATGCACTGCCCCACAAATTTGTGACTTCTTTTAATGGGCTACTCCCCCCACCCAACCCCCACCCCACCGCGATCAAGATAATGCAGCAACTCGATTCCAGATCAGAAGAAGAGAAGAAAACATCATTAGTGAGGCTGGAGACTGTGAGAACATGGATAATGTCAAACCACTCACTAACCATCTCCTGGATAACAATATCAGTCAACAAACACCAAAAAAGTGGACTGGCGAAAGAATTCGTGTAGTCGCAAATTATCGCACAAGGGTAGGAAAGAGTATCGTAAACAACATATTAATAATTATGACCAACAGAGTATGAGCGTTGGTGTTGGAGAGGGGGGGGGGGTTTAAATGTAACAGTTTTATGTTTTCTTGTATAACTCGAAAACCGTGGTTGCTAGAGTAAATGTTTTTCAGTGAAAACTGGAAAGCCATTAAATTTCCAACAAAAACGACCAGTTAATTTTTTCTGCAGGAGTAACAGTCTATGCGTTGCAGCTGATGGAAAAATCTCAGATTATTAAAAACGTTGTTTTAGCCTCACAAAATTAATGTTTATCATTAAATGACGTTTATTAAAAACAAATATTAAATATGCGTACCATGTACATGTGCAACAGAGTTGTATTAAGGGATACATTGTGTCTGGGGGTGTAGCAGGTTGGCGTCTTGCGATTTTCCCATCCCTTGCTATGCGCAAACTATTATTCGTAGAGAAACAATGAGTAGGAGATTTTCTCTAAGAAATTTATTTCGTTCAGGTTGTTGCTGGAAGTACTTATATAACAAACCGAGTTTTAGAATTATTCAAGAAACACATAAAAATTTGACCTCCAGACGCCCTTTCAGGTTGCCCGCTGCCCGACCCCCCGCCCCCCAACACTCATAGCCCATAGCTCAGAATTTATCTTATGTTGTCCATGGCACTCCCTCCCATTACTGTCGAAAAGTTTGCGACTACACACATATTTTTCGCTGACTGGACTAAGCCGTTACGCTAGTGGCATGCGAGTGGATATTGAATTTCATACTAGCATTTGAGGCCTTCTTGGCGGGTATAAGCCGGCTGAGCTGTTCTCGCTCCTGGTTTGATACCAACCATTACAGGCAGATGCTGGAGGAGTGCTGCCTCAGTGATAATGGGAAGCAGAAATTGTGTGCTGGCCAGAGACTAGAATCCATAAATGGAACGAGATGTTGATATTTAGTGTTAGACATTCGATTCGTTGTTGTTGGTGTCGTATAGATTCTATTTTACACCACATGTAACAGTTTTATTAGAAATTGTTTATGATGTTTCCGAGTAAGTGGTGACGACAATTGTCGTGAATAGAACTTTCGGCTTTCTTTCAAAGGCTCTGCGATACTTATACAGTTATAATGTCAACAATATGTAAGAAAAGCCATCGTAGGCTTACTGGCTACCATGGCATGTAGCTCAAAGGTTCACTAGCATTGTTCATGAATGAGCTCTTCGCCATAGCTGTTTTTAAATTTTATATGGCTGCTGTATGAGTGTATTCAGCCTTCGACATCCAAACTAATAATAAATCTGTAAAACTGTCCTATGTTTGTCCGTTTCAACATTCTTCTTCAAAACTGCTACACGAATTGTCATGGGGTTTCGCCGATAACCTGAGCATAGAGTGGGGCACCGTACATGCTTTATTTCATAAATAACAGATTACGGAAAAATATTGTAACTGAAGCTTATATCGATACTAATATTACAAATTCGTGTGTTATACTGTCCCGTTTTCACGAATAACCTGCTGAACCAATTTTTATGAAATTTGGTAGGAAGATAGCCTGAATCCTGAGGAAGAACATCGCCTACTTTAGAAAGCGAGTAGTACATGCTACTTATATATTTGAATAATATTACACGAATTAGGGGAAAATATTTACATTTGGGTAAGCTATTTACTCTTTGACTTGTAACCTTTACAGGATTGGTGAAAATGATTTTCTTAGTTGATATGGGCTACATGATATGTTTCAAAGTAATTAATATAGTCCAGAATCAGATTTTAACCCTGCAGCGGAGAGTGCGCTGATATGAAACTTCCTGGCAGATTAAAAATGTGTGCCGGGCCGAGACTCGAACTCGGGGCCTTTGCCGAGTTCGACTCCCGGTTCGACACACAGTTTTACCTGCCAGGAAGTTTCATATCAGCGTACACTCTGTTGCAGAGTTAAAATCTCATTCTGAAAACATCCACCAGGCTGTGGCTAAGCCACGTCTCCCCAATATCCTTTCTTCCTGGAGTACTAGTTCTTTGAGGTTCGCAAAAGAGCTTTTGTGAAGTTTGAAAGGTACAGGCAGAATTGAAGCTGTGAGGACGGGTCGTGAGTTTTGTTTGGGTAGCTCTCTTGGTAGAGTATTTGCCCGCCAAAGGAAAATGTACCGGGTTCGAGTCTCGGCCCGGCACACAGTTTTAATCTGCCAGGAAGTTTCATTGACTGTAGTGCTTATACAGAATTTAATGTGTTTAATCGATAATTCCACACTATTTGTTGCATGATGTACTGCTATTTCAATAGCATGATGCACAGATGCCCTCTCTTGCCATGGCACACTGTAGGCAATGCTTGGCAGCGACACTGTGCATGCCAATGCATTGTGGATTGGGGTAGGTTGAGAAGGGGAACAGGCTGGGGGTGGGGGGAGGGGTGGCGGGAAAATCGCGAGATATGCTCACTAGGTTCAAATGGCTCTGAGCACTATGGGACTTAACATCTGAGGTCATCAGTCCCCTAGAACTTAGAACTACTTAAACCTAACTAACCTAAGGACATCACACACATCCATGCCCGAGGCAGGATTCGAACCTGCGACCGTTGCAGTCGCACGGTTCCGGACTGAGCGCCTACAACCGCTAGACCACCGCGGCCGGCACGAGATATGCTCACCCTTACAGGCAGACGCGTGGGAGCAATTGATGTTATCGCATGCACAGTACCTTACCTACCATCACCCATCATAACAAAACCACTGATATGTGAGCACAGCTGCTAGTAACAGCTAGCACTTAGTAAATCTGAAGTACATATATTGAAATTATGGGTAATAATATACATATACAGTAGTTTAATAACTAGTGCACAAATGTAGCGAATAACAATGAAGTTACTACTTTACATTCCCTAAATGTAACAACGAAATTATTACTTATATTTCCTAAATGTCTCTGATGCACTGCATTATATTATTCTCTATACTACAGTCTCTCTTTATGCTAACAGTGCAGAAACTATGAACGGTACCTACTCTGTCAGATGGATTCTGTTCGTTAATATGTCTTTCCTTCCATACGGTACATGCAGTCTAACGAAATATGGTTTCTTCTTCATCATCTTTAGCCGACAACTTTTTCCGGATGTACTATACCCACGTTGTGTTATCAGTCAAAGCGCTCCAAATATAGAAAACGGTATGCAATGTGCTAGCAACGCACTCTTGCGGTGAGTAATACAACTGCTACAAGCTTACGTATATTAAGAGGTAAACAACTATAAGATCATATCCGGGTTAGCACGCACGTTGAATATTGGCTGCTGTTTAATACGTCTTTTATATTCTATCGAGGCTCTAATAACTACACCGTAGAGGCATACTGCTTCCTTTCCTCACATCGTAGTACCAGTACTAGTATCAAAGTCCGTAACTCTCTCCCATTGTACCGAGCGAGATGGCGCAGTGGTTAGCACACTTGACTTGCATTCGGGACGACAGCGGTTCAATCCTGCGTCCCGCCATCCTGATTTATGTTTTCCGTGATTTCTCTAAATCGCTCCAGGCAAGTGCCGGGATAGTTCCTTTGAAAGGGCGCGGCCAACTTCCTTCCTCCTCCTTCCATAATCGGATGAGACCGATGATCTCGCTGGTTGGTTTCTTCCCTCAAACAATCCAATCTCTCTCACTATATTCGACACTTCATCACAAGTTTACATTACCACAGCCCCTGTAGCACCACGTAAGAAGCTCCACATTTTTTTTTTTTCGAAAGAAGTAAGTATTACGTCCAGTATTCGTTCATCGTTAGGATTCAAGAATGCAGTCCATAATGTAAGCGGATAGGAAAAGGCCAAAGCAAACATTACTTGCAACACAAAATCTTTTATTCAATATGTTATACTTCGTTTTAACCATAAAGTAAAGATATCTAACTTCGGCACGGATTTTATTTCCAGCATTTGGGAGTAAACCTGACACCAATGTATCATAATAAAAAGAATCAGTTCGTTGGAATAACGTATTACGAGCTTCACAAAGCTTCTCTAGATGAGGCCACATAGAAACCTTATTATCACTAACTTACTGCTTTAGTTTAGAATAGATAGCAAACCCAAATCAATTTTTTCCCTGAGTGTGTACAATATGGTACTTCTTTCAAATTGTGAATGATACGTTCCTATAATTGACAATACATTACCGAAATTCAACATTTTAATGATGTAATTTATTGTATAGAAATACAAATCAAAGTTAACATGCAATCATTTAGTATTTATTCCAATGAACACCACATAAGTGACTCCTCGAAAATAAAATAGCATTCTCTTACATCGCACCAATCCGCGAATAAAATTTGCTATGATATATATCGTGTCATTAATCGAGCGAGGTGCCGTGGTGAGGGAAATTCTACACTCAAGTTAAAAAGAAACATAAATAACAAGTAACTGCAGTACGAAAATGGACCAGTAAGTAAAATCTGCAAAAATTCTTATTTTTAAGTTCGCTATGTGTATTGCAGTGTGGCAAATCAGCGAGACTCCACATATAGGCGGTTGAGGCGAAACCCAACACAACTCATTGCAGCGAACGGATGACTGCTGAAAGGAACAAAGCAAAACGCACGGAACGGCAAAGTCAGGAATGTCCGTCCTGTTGCAAACAAGAAGAGGTATTTTGCAGTAATTACGAAAAAATGTCGCTACTTTTTAATATCTGCAGACGAATTGAACAATATTTACATCAGGTGTCGTTACTTGTTAATCATCCCAATCAACAAGGGCTTTCGTAACGGACTCGCTTACTTTAAACACATTTCTACAGAGACATCAAGAAAAGCTGTCATGAGAATCTCTTACGAGGTAGATGTAACTGTGGTGTGAATATAGGGATATTTAACGTAGTTACCGATATTTTTATTCAAGTCCATACAGCCGCTTAAAATTCTTATGTTATTTTCACCACTGAAAAGGTTACCTCGACCCAGAATGATAACACAAAATCACCACGGGAATATAAGATGACAAACACCACATTGGTTGATGTGTCAAAAACCGCAACAGTTCATGAAAGGCTAACAGATTTCCTTAATCGCATATCAATAAGCGTAGCACAGTAATCACAATAATGAAAGTATCTGACGACATCAAATAAAAGATGTAGAAAAACGCGAAACAATTATTTGAACGCTCATATCACCAATGCATTCTGCACTGTTTACGATGTATTGCTTTTGAAAATGAAACAGCTGAATTACCCTAGGCGTAAGAGACAATAGCTATCTTAGAAGCAGAAATCAAGAAGGTTCAATCAACTGCTATATTATCTTCTTCCCGTATGTCATTCTCATTTCATCTATGTTATATAGCTGCATAGACATATTCTGACGATATCCACCTACATCTAATTGTCAATTCTATAGTTTAGTTTAGTTTAGTTATGTCATGTCCCGTAGATCATTTTTACGATTATTTTATCGATATGAAATTTTCAGTTCTACACATGCAACTACATTGATAGGTACAATATTTTTTTTACCAGTTATACCATTTCGGCCATGAGTAATGATCTCAAGACTTGGGTTTCAAACGAAACCGTAAGAAGTCTCAAGTGACTCTCATGTTGCACCGTCAAGTGTTAATTAAACATTTTAAACATGCGGTTAATCTTATTTTTTCTTATATAACACTGCACTAAGAGTAACAGATTTTAGCGAAATTACCTATCAGAATCTGACCTGAAAAGAGCAATCTATCAAATAATGCAGTAACTTTCTGTTTCGTATACATGAAAAAAATTATTCAGAAACATGTATCGATATAAATTAAAATATAAACTAGACCAATAATTAGTGCTAATCGATCTCCGCCTTCAGCTATCAAACACACATCACGATAGCTGAAAAAAAAAATCAAGTAACCCAGCAGCTTGCCTGTACCTATGCGAAACTATAAAACGTTTTTCCATACCCATCATAAATTCATGTAAAATTCCATGTAACAAACCACCCACTGACTTGCGTCTGATTCAAAATCACACTGCATCGAAGTAAAGATAAAGCTTTTTCACTTGTCATTTCTGTTGAAATATCTGAGATTTCTTTCTCTGACCAAGAGCGAGGTAGTATCTGTGTCAAATTCTCAACATTCAGCAAGATCACCTCATCCCTACATATTGCGCTCCTTTGTTTTTACCAAATCTTCTGCTAACCTTACCTATTGATTCTCGCTGTCCTCCATGTGATTCTGCCAGCCACTCCTGCGTAATTCTGATCGGTATATACTTCGTTATACCATAAACCTTCCACGTCTAGTTCCTAAGCCACCATCCCCATTCCTCTCTGTTTTCTTCTCCGATCACGACTGTCACATCACAGTTAGATAACTTTCACCTCTCAGCTAAATCTCCATCTTCATGAATAAAATAAGTCTAGAAAGCAAAGGTATATGGAAGAATATGGCCAAGCGTACAAATGTCTGTCAAATTTCGTGTTTCGGAAGATTCTGTGTTTCGAACTTCAAGGAGAAGCAGGGGAAGGAAGTTAATTAAAACTATAACGTACCACCCAGATCATTACACCTGAAACAAAAATTTAGGTTGTACCTGAAGACGAGAACAGAAAGCGACGATGGCCTGTTCAGAGAAACGATATCAGTAATCGCCTGAGATAATTTAGGAAAACCATTAAATCAGAACTTGGAGCATTGGTCTGGAATCACAACTTTTACTACCGACTAATCATTGCACGTTACAGACCGGCAACTCTTACACCACTGCCTCATGCATTGCCTTTGTGAACTGCAGTAAGATCTTCGCATTCCTAACTACTTACGCCAATTTCTTTCATATTGTTGTTCCTGTCATACTTTTCTTTTTACATACAACCATTCAAATTCACTACAAAATTTATATCATTACAAGCAGGACTAACATGTTTCTTCATAAATGTATTGAAATTATAGAGCCTTTATACGTATAATAGCATGAAGGATAAAGAGAATCTTTAAGAATGACTTTTAAAACGTAAGATAAATTCATAATTAGGTATATCATAAATTCTGAAATCAGTTTTCCCTCTGTGGATAAAGATAGATTGGTGACACTGACAGCAGTGTACAATTGCAGCTACATTAATAAAATTACCGGCTCGTATAATTCTATGAGCATTACAGGCACTAATAGAACAAGCGACTATCGCCTAAGGAATTGGTAGTCTGCGTGAAGAGTTTGACAGAGCACTGAAAGACCTGAGTCGAAAGAAGGCCCCGGGGGTGGACAACATTCCATTAGAACTACTGACGGTCTTGGGAGAGCCAGTCCTGATAAAACTCTACCATCTGGTGAGCAAGTGTATGGGACAGGCGAAATACCCGCAGACTTCAAGAAGAATATCATAATTCCAGTCCCAAAGAAAGCAGATGTTGACAGATGTGAAAATTATCGAACTATCAGTTTAATAAGCAACAACTGCAAAATACTAACGCCAATTCTTTACAGACGAATGGAAAAACTAGTAGAAGCCAATCTTGGGGAATATCAGTTTGGATTCCGTAGAAACATTGGAACACGTGAGGCAATACTGACCCTACGGCTTATCTTAGAAGCTAGATTAAGGAAAGGCAAACCTACGTTTCTAGCATTTGTATACTTAGAGAAAGCTTTTGACAATGTTGACTGGAATACTCTCTTTCAAATTTTGAAGGTGGCAGGGGTAAATTACAGGGAGCGAAAGGGTATTTACAAATTGTATAGAAACCAAATGGCAGTTATAAGAGTTGAGGGGCATGAAAGGGAAGCAGTGGTTGGGAAGAGAGTGAGACAGGGTTGAAGCCTCTCCCCGATGTTATTCAATCTCTATATTGAGCAAGCAGTAAAGGAAACAAAAGAAAAATTCGGAGTAGGTACTAAAATCCATGGAGAAGAAATAAAAACTTTGAGGTTCGCCGATGACATTGTAATTCTGTCAGAGACAGCAAAGGACTTGGAAGAGCAGTTGAACGGAATGGATAGTGTCTTGAAGGGAGGATATAAGATGGAAATCAGGTCGAATTAATTCGGGTGATGTTGAGGGTATTAGAGTAGGATATGAGACACTTAAACTTGTAAAGGAGTTTTGTTTTTTGGGGAGCAACATAACTGATGATGGTCGAAGTAGAGAGGATATAAAATGTAGACTGGCAATGGGAAGGAAAGCGTTTCTGAAGAAGAGAAATTTATTAACATCGAGTATTGATTTAAGTGTCAGGAAGTATTATCTGAAAGTATTTGAATGAAGTGTAGCCATATATGGAAGTGAAACATGGACGATAAATAAATGGTTCAAATGGCTCTGAGCACTATGGGACTCAACTGCTGTGGTCATAAGTCTCCTAGAACTTAGAACTACTTAAACCTAACTAGCCTAGGGACATCACACACATCCATGCCCGAGGCAGGATTCGAACCTGCGACCGTAGCGGACGATAAATAGTTTAGATAAGAAGAGAATAGAAGCTTTCGAAATGTGGTGCTACAGAAGAATGCTGAAGATGAGATGGGTAGAACTAATGAGGAGGTGTTGAATAGGATTGGGGAGAAGTTTGTGGCATAACTTGACTAGAAGAAGGGATCGGTTGGTAGGACATGTTCTGATGCATCAAGGGATCACCAATTTAGTATTGGGGGGCAGCGTGCAGGGTAAAAATCGTAGAGGGAGACCAAGAGATGAATACACTAAGCAGACTGAGAAGGATGTCGGTTGCAGTAGGTACTGGGAGATGAAGGAGCTTGCACAGGATAGAATAGCATGGAGAGCTGCATCAAACCGGTCTCAGGATTGAAGACCACAACAACAACAGTTCTAACTGCAGTTCAGACAGGCAATGTATGAGGGAGAAGTATAAGGGTGGCGGCGTTTACGATTACTCAGTAGTATAGTGTTCCCAGACCACCGCTCTAAAAGATAGGGTTTGAATGGTTTTCCTAAATTATCTAAGGCGTTTAGTGTGGTGGTTCCTCTGGACGGGGCATCGTCGTGTTCTGTTCTCGACTTTAGATACAAACCAAACTCTTGTTTCAAATGTAATGATCCGGACAGTTCGTTAAACTTTTGAGTAACTTCCTTTCTCTGCTTTTCCTTTTTGTTCGAAACACAGAATCTTCCGAAACACGGAATTTGACAGAGTTTATTTACGGTTTATAGTCTTAGCTTATTTTGTTTATGAGTGTAGAGCTTTAACTGGAATGTGATATTTAAATAACGGATGTGATAGTCGTGATTGGAGATGAGAACAGGTGCCGTCGCAATATGTTATGCGACAACATTTATTGCAGTAACCCACATCGCAATACAGCCCGCAGTATTAGAGCCGGAGGCTGTGAAGGAGACAGCAAGTTGTGTCTTAGCGATGAGTCGTTCGCACCTGTCGCTACTGCTAGCCATGAGAAACAGTCTCTATGTCACTTAGTAGAGGTCGTATATTCAAACCCCATGTCAAACTATACTAAATGTAATTCAATCTTGTTCTAAATCGGTACGCTAGTTTTTGTTATTCGAGAGAAGACTGTATAAAAATATTAGCCTTCTAGCCTCCAGAGCTGGAGAAAATAACTTAAAAAGTCAAAACCCGACACTTAAGGAATTAAACTTAGTTAGGAACGATAGCACTTTCTCTTTTGGTATCATTTGAAAACATAACCAGAACTCTCTGTGTGCAGAATTATTTAATTAAGATTTAATTACAAACCTTTATTATTTTTCATTTTCACAATATAAAATTCAGACAAAATCAAATTTGTGTCTTATATTGTTGTGGGAATAAATGAGAGTGAGTGAGAGTGTGTATGTGGGACATACGTTAAATTTCAAGATTAATTTTACGTAATACATCGCGTAATCATAGTGTGGGAAATATATTTATTCCCTCTTTGCTGATGACGTATGTCTAGGTGTACTTGTTTTTGTGAGGAGACAGCCAGAATATGGGTTTAAAGTTTTATATATTTATTCCAAGATTAATTTTCTTTTCGTTTGGTTTTATTAAACATTATATTAGTATTTGCATGTTGGAATGACGTAAATGCATCTGAGAATAGTGATTGAAGAAGGCCAGTTATGGCGCGAGAATGATCTCGAACAATTCTTCTGATTGTCCAGCCAAAACAATCGGCCTATCAAAGTTTAGCAGTTCCCTCGCACTGCCAGGTAGATATAGGCTGTGGAAGGAGCAGCACCGAGGAGCCGCTGGGTAGCTATTGAACGTGCAGGTCAAGTTGAATGTGTCCGTCTGCATGATGTCTAAAATGAAGAAGTTATTGGACTTTGTGTTGCCGTAGGAGCAATTGCATTTACGGACAGTTTTGTGAAATTTGGAAGTTCTGGAATTGTTTTGATGGAAAGATAAACGCATGTGAACTTTCAGCCTTTGTAAAATTCCGCGTGACATGTTTCGTATCCTTATATGGAATATTTTGGGAGCAAATTTCTTTAATAGAAATCCAGCGAAAAGGACTGAATGGGAAACTCAGATATAGTAGTCGAGTATTGACTGTGAAATCGCGTAATTCCTCGGGTTGGACTTAAAGGTACTTAAGGCCAATGTACTTCTGGCTGCCTTGCGTGTGTACTGGGTTGCACGAACTGTGAACTGAGGGCAGTGATGTTGTTCACTTATTACATAAGGGCTGATGGCAGGTATTCTCTTTTTTGAACTGAAATGGAATTAAAAAATTCGTTTAAGAATTTTGACACTTTACTGAGAGGACGAAGCAACCACTTTCCGCCCGAAAGTTATTTTAAGAATTTAGAGGATAACTTGCTGCAAGAGTTTACGCAGACTCGGCGACGTAAGTGATGACGGCGTTTTCTTCAACGCTGCCTTTACGTCGTCAGCGCAGTATCTATGCATGCAGAGAAACGGGCTGGTGATCTGCCGCCGTACTGAGGTAGGTGGAACTTTTGCAGCGAGCAGTACGACGAACGAGGAAAAACTTTATAACGCGCCCCGCCGCTAGCAGAGTGCAATTTGAAGGTCGCGTAGGAACTAGAGACGTGGAAGGAATAGAGTATGATAATTAAATTATGTAGCGTACAGAATTACTCAGCAATAGCGGGAAGGATCGCATGGAGGACGTAATCAAAAGTTCCGCAGCTTTTAATGAATACGGTCATATTCCTAACTTTCATTAAAATCGCTCTAGCTGGTACACCACCAGATATACAAAGATAAAATAGCATGAGTATACAACAGATGAGCTATACAAGACTTTTGTTACAGTCTTATTCACAGTAACAGGTACTGAAATTATGTCCGTACATTATACAGGGTGAGCCAATTAACATTACCGCTGGATATATTTCGTAAACCACATCAAATACTGACGAATCGATTCCACAGACCGAACGTGAGGAGTGGGGCTAGTGTAATTGGTTAATACAAACCATAAAAAAATGCACGGAAGTATGTTTTTTAACACAAACCTACGTTTTTTTAAATGGAACCCCGTTAGTTTTGTTAGCACATCTGAACATATAAACAAATACGTAATCAGTGCGGTTTGTTGCATTGTAAAATGTTAATTACATCCGGAGATATTGTAACCTAAAGTTGACGCCTTAGTACCACTCCTCCGCTGTTCGATCGTGTGTATCGGAGAGCACCGAATTACGTAGGGATCCAAAGGGGACGGTGATAGACCTTAGGCACAGAAGAGACTGGAACAGCACATTACGTCCACATGCTAACACCTTTTTATTGGTCTTTTTCACTGACGCACATGTACATTACCATGAGGGGTGAGGTACACGTACACACGTGGTTTCCGTTTTCAATTACGGAGTGGAATAGAGTGTGTCCCGACATGTCAGGCCACTAGATGTTCAATGTGGGGTACGTTAAAGGAGAATGTGTACCGTGATGTGCCTACAACCCCAGAGGATATGAAACAACGTATTGTGGCAGCCTGCGGTGACATTACACCAGATGTACTGCGGCGTGTACGACATTCATTACGCCAGAGATTGCAATTGTGTGCAGCAAATGATGGCCACCACATTGAACATCTGTTGGCCTGGCATGTCGGGACACACTCTATTCCACTTCGTATCTGAAAACGGAAACCACGTGTGTACGTGTACCTCACCCCTCATGGTAATGTACATGTGCGTCAGTGAAAAAGACCAATAAAAAGGTGTTAGCATGTGGACATAATGTGCTGTTCCAGTCTCTTCTGTACCTAAGGTCCATCACCGTTCCCTTTGGATCCCTACGTAATTCGGTGCTCTCCGATACACACGATCGAACAGCGGAGGAGTGGTACTCAAGCGTCAACTTTAGGTTACAATATCTCCGGATGTAATTAACATTATACAATGCAACAAACGGCACTGATTACGTATTTGTTTATATATTCAGATGTGCTAACAAAACTAACGTGGTTCCATTTTAAAAAACTTAGGTTTGTGTTAAAAGACATACTTCCGTGCATTTTTTTATTGTTTGTTTTAAGCAATTACACTAGACCCTCTCCTCACGTTCGGTCTGTGGAATCGATTCGTCAGTATTTGATGTGGTTTACGAAATATATCCAGCGGTAACGTTAGGTGACTCACCCTATATATATATATATATATATATATATATATATATATATATATATGTATATGTATATGTATTTATATATATATATATATCCTGATTATTTCCGTATGTCTTGGATATAACGGTATATTTTACGGTACTGAATGTGCGCGCGTACATTGTGGCAACTAAATCCTAAAGTTAAGCGACATTTTCATTTTTTCAAAGCGAAATTCCGTCAGTTTTCCTTACCTTATTACAATCTGAGTTAAAAAATTGACACCTCATGCTCTACGAATAGTTACGCGACGAGCGCCACTCGGAAGCGCGTTCGGTTTCATTATAAGAAAGTAACCGCAGTGCTTTTAAACAATCATTTGTTAAATTTTCGGAATCGGTCTGTGTATGAATACTTTGTAATTTTTGCTCAGCTACTGGGCTGATTGATTATTTTGATAGAATATGGTTTTGAGGCGAGTGCTCTTATTTCCTATAACATCATTGTATATCATGCAATACAACAGCTGCTCCATGTAGCCTTCATAACAGATTGCTTAGCGCCACAAAGAGACAGCAACTAGACGTCCCACACTCTACTTCTCCTACTCCCTTGTGATGCTCAACGATTTATTGTGAGTGCTGCATGTTGCTAATATAGCGTTGTGTAATGTACTGATCAACATATGATAGTGAGGCCATTTGTGTCGAAGCTATTGGTGACACGTAAAGAATAAGAAGTCCTCCGTCTTAGTAAGAATTAATTCTCCGTTAAAATAAAGGAATCACTCTCCGTCTACGTATGAAACTGTATTGCTCGCTTGTTAGCTATTCTGTTTGAGACAGTTTATCTGGTGGTGTAACCTCATGTTCATAGCCCGCTGAATGTGACCGTTATTTACAGTGTCGCGAATATTCCGTGATCTAGAAGTGTCGTAGTTACACTTCTTTTAAGTATAAAAACTGATATGTAAATTTCGTGCGTTTGGAATTTAACTACTCTAAATTGAGCTTAATGAACCATAAATAATTAATATCTTAACTTAAATAGCAACTGTCTGTGATATACTGAATAACTTCATCAACAATCAATTACAGTGGTCAACTATCGCGTATTTATACAGAAAATTTACGAATGAGTACAGTTTCCTAACTCCAAATTACAAAGCTTGTCTTAGCACTACAGTTGATTCTTACCTGCGCAACGCTCTCCTATGGTTCAGTGTCTGAAATTAAACGCTGAGATGCACGTTCCTGAAAGAAACCACTGCGCAGCTAATATCCTTCGGATTTACTGTAGCTTCCACCCCATAAGGACTGATATACTGCCGAGAATATAGCTGACTGATCCCACCACAGTGCAGAACTTGTCAGCAAAGTTACGTTATACCTTCAGTGAGAAGAAAGCTTAACGGACTGATGGCTAATAAATGAGGAAGTCATTTCGATAAGAAATTAAATTCTCTTTTAAACAGACAAACCTTGAATTACATTAAACTGAGAACTAGATCATCCTTTTTCATTGCTATATATTATGAAACTAAGTCACGCAGAAACTAAAGCACATTCCATACACGAAATTTCCTATTTATTTTACTTTTGAATTGCGTTTATAAAAGAGAGGTAAGAAAAAATATTCAGTACAACGAACACCAGAGTGTTAATTTTAAAATGGATACTGAACTATAGATAATCCATCGGAATTTTGTCTTTACATTATAATAACTCGCTGACGGTTAAATGTGACCAAAACAGCTTGCATTAGCAATACAATTAGCGCTCCCAGCAAACAAAAACTCTACCCTTTCACCTCACTGCAATCCTCTATGTCCGCAATCTAGACTGCTCACTCTCCTACCATTTACAACACACTACCGCTCGCAGAAAAACGACAGTGACGTCATCTGCTCCTCAATCAACCTCTGAAAACCAAAGAGGTACATGTCGACCATGTGTTCAGGTATACAAAAACGCTCTGTAGCAAATTTTACAAACGAAGCTGCCATTTCTCAAAATACAGAAAGCCTAAAAATATTGTACTGTATATTCAGTGTAATAATATGTTTTTATGAAGTTTATCTACACAATTGTTTCTTGAACATTTTCTTGCCACCCTTCATAACAGTGTTTTCAAGAACGTGCAGATTGCTGCAGTACTGTTGTAACCCATTTACGGAAGGGAAAGAAACTGGTATTAAATTTTCTTCCACAGTAGATAGTGTTTGCTTGCCCATGTGATTACGGTATGACTTCTGCTGACGGAAGAAATGAAACTGCTACTAAATTCTTCTCCCTCAGTTGATAGGATTTGCTGGTCCAAGTGATTACCGTATGATTTCTGCTGACTCAATAAATCGATATCAATGGTAAGTAAAGAGCATCAATAGTATTTTATTTCATCCTCAATACTTAACGAACGTGAGTGGCTCAGACATTCTGTACGATCACACATCAAGGTATAAAAATAACAATAAATAAAGTACAATTAACTCGAAAAGCAGCAATGAATGAAACAAAAACACATGTAAAGCTTGCATCGGAAGAGGAGAGGCTAGAGAAAACGGCGGAAGCTGAAATATAATGATAGTAGAGAGTACTGTATTTTAAAAATGGCGAGTGGTTTCTACTACGGCAGGACACGTGCTGCTGGCTGGTATTACGGTGTCCCTCTCCTTGTTTCCATCTTCGTGCTTCGTTCATAGCTATCAATCGTAATTTAATTTTGAAGACAACTAAGGACGAAATAACTAACGCCACGCAAGAAGAACAAAGTGAGTGACCGTTACGAAACATTTTCGTGCAAACATCAGTCCAGCTTCCAAAGTGACATCGCCTCTTACTAAGTTTTCCCTTCTTCCACAAGATGACCACATTATTTACGAAAAGACTATGTAACATCAGTATGACCTTATTGTAAAGTTGTTTTTGTAATGCCATTTAGTCTGAAGATAAGGTATTCCCTCGAAACATGTCGCTAACTAATAAATAATACAATAGTTGACAAAGTTTGCGAGTGGTAGCGGTAATTTTAAAAAAAACCTTTAAAAACTTTTACGAAACTATGTAACTTTGGCAGGCAAGTGCTCTATAAACTGATCTACCTAAGCACGTCTCATGAGCTGTCCTTGCAGCTTTGCTTTTACCAGTACCCTGTATTATAGCTTCGAAACCTCAAAGCATTCTTCCCTCGAAACTTGGGGGAATAGTACACCTGGAAGGAAGAATATTGCGGACACATAGCTTAGCCACAGCCTGGGGTATATTTCCAGAGCGAAATTTTCACTCTGTAAAAGAGTGTGCTCCTTGGTTAGCTCAATTGCTAGAGCTCTTGCCTGCGAAAGCAAAGGCCTCGAGTCATGGTCGGAGACAGAGTTTTTAATCCACCAGGAACATTCATATCGCCGCACACTCTGCTGCAGAGTGAAAATTTCATTCTGGACACATACTCCAGGCTGTAGCTATGCCATGTCTTCGTAACATTCTTTCTCCCTGGAGTGTCTTTCACACAACTCTCGCAGGAGAACTTGTGTGAAATTTGTTTTGTGGGTTGGCAGGGGAGCCAACACCGACATACTAGAGGAAGCCGAAAGGCACGCGTTTTAGCTCACGCAGGCTGGCGTGTGGTCTGGAACAGGACAAGGAAATTAGAATTCAGAAAAAACGGACGTAGCTGGTGGAATACTTAACTTTAATCCGTTAATGGTGAATGTCGCTCTTGACGGTACATAATTACAGTATCAATAGTAACTGGTAATGGCGCCTTGCTAGGACGTAGCAAATGACGTAGCTGAAGGCTATGCTAACTATCGTCTCGGCAAATGAGAGCGTATTTTGTCAGTGAACCATCGCTAGCAAAGTCGGTTGTACAACTGGGGCGAGTGCTAGGAAGTCTCTCTAGACCTGCCGTGTGGCGGCACTCGGTCTGCAATCACTGATAGTGGCGACAAGCGGGTCCGACGTATACTAACGGACCGCGGCCGATTTAAAGGCTACCACCTAGCAAGTGTGGTGTCTGGCGGTGACACTACAATTTGAAAGGTAGGAAACGAAGTGCTGTTGGAGGTACAGATGTGCAGAGGACACGAGTCGTGCGTGGGTAGTTCAGTTGGAGAGCATTTGCTCGCGAAAGGCAAAAGTCCTAGGCTCGAGTCGTGATCCGGCACACATTTTTAGCTGCCAGGAAGTTACATATCAACGCTGGAGAATGTTATTTCGTTCTGGTATACGTATGGCGTTGGCATGTGTAAACTACGTTAGACCTATTAGATAACGGTAAAATTACATATTGGGTATTCAGTGGAAAGTGTATCATGACTTTTATAACTCAGGTTTTTATACTGCACTTTATATTGGATTTGCCCAGGTGCGAGCACTAATATTTGTGAGATTTTTGCTTTATGAGTTTTAGCTGTTGCAGTGTGTGCTTCTTTTCTAAATTGTGGGCTGTCGTGGTACAACATAATTCTCTCCAGCTTTTAAAAAACGTGACAAATTCTAAAAGAAATATTATTAACAGGTGAGAAGTTTATACATGATTTTAAAAACTATGATAAAGATTTATTTCGTTTACACATAAAAATTAAGACTGTTGGTTTTTCTTTTCTAAATTAATATCAAATGGCTGAGAGATGAAATACAGAAATATATATATTTACAAGACATACCGCAAGAAAGATGACATTTTTCTGAGAGACAGCACTGCACTTTCACTTACAAGATAAAGAACTTGAACTGGGAGAAAAGATTTGGTGAGAGGAGGATATTGTGGGTTAGCAGTATGGGTAGAAAGCTACAGGGCTCCGTTAGGAACGATAAATATAGCGGCGGACCTCATTTCTCTGAGAGAGATAGTCGGGTGAAGTTTCTCTGCGATACAGTGTGAAGATTGTGTATGTGTAGGGGCAGAGGTATGAGTTTGTAAAGGCGCGGCAGTACATTGAGATTGATGATCAGAGGGAAAACTATAGCATTATTGGAATCTAGTTTGCTGATATGAGTAAGGGTTCTATGATGTCAGGAGAGCTCGGAAATTGATGAGATGAAAATCGACGTGAGGATGGGTCACCGGATTCCTAAAACAAGGAGGAGTCCATGATGTTCAGGGATTTCCAAGGACATACAATTTAGAAGTGAGGATATGCATACGTGTAGAGGACAGTGGTGAGGTGTGGTACCCAAGGTTGTCCATTTAGTAGCTTTAGCAGGTAGTAGCATCCCTGAATATGGAAGTAAATAGGAATATAAAGAAAGGAAGGAAGGTCTATCTGTTTAGCAAGAGTAATAGGAGGCAGATTTCAGACTACCTAACAGATCAAAACGAAAATTTCTGTTCCGACACTGACAATGTTGAGTGTTTATGGAAAAAGTTCACGGCAATCGTAAAATGCGTTTTAGACAGGTACGTGCCGAGTAAAACTGTGAGGGACGAGAAAAACCCACCGTGTTTCAACAACAAAGTTAGGAAACTACTCCGAAAGCAAAGAGAGCTTAACTGCAAGTTTAAACGCAGACAAAACCTCTTAGACAAACAGAAACTAGACGATGTCAAAGTTAGCGTAAGGAGGGCTGTGCGTAATGTGTTCAGTGAATTCGAAAGTAAAATTCTATGTACTGACTTGACAGAAAATCCTAGGAAGTTCTGGTCTTACGTTAAATCAGGAAGTGGCTCGAAACAGCATATCCAGACACTCCGGGATGATGATGGCATTGAAACAGAGGATGACACGCTTAAAGCTGAAATACTAAACACCTTTTTCCAAAGCTCTTTCACAGAGGAAGACGGCACTGCAGTTCCTTCTCTAAATCCTCGCACAAACGAAAAAATGGCTGACATCGAAATAAGTGTCCAAGGAATAGAAAAGCAACTGAAATCACTCAACAGAGGAAAGTCCACTGCACCTGACGGGATACCAATTCGATTCTACACAGAGTACGCGAAAGAACTTGCCCCCCTTCTAACAGCCGTGTACCGTAAGTCTCTAGAGGAACGGAAGGTTCCAAATGATTGGAAAGGAGCACAGGTAGTCCCAGTCTTCAAGAAGGGTGGTCGAGCAGATGCGCAAAACTAAAGACCTATATCTCTGACGTCGATCTGCTGTAGAATTTTAGAACATGTTTTTTGCTCGCGTATCATGTCGTTTTTGGAAATCCAGAATCTACACTGTAGGAATCAACATGGATTCCGGAAACAGCGATCAGGTGAGACCCAATTCGCTTTATTTGTTCATGAGACCCAGAAAATATTAGATACAGGTACCCAGGTTGATCCCATTTTCCTTGACTTCCGGAAGGCGTTCGGTACAGTTCCGCACTGTCGCCTGATAAACAAAGTAAGAGCCTACGGAATATCAGACCAGCTGTTTGGCTGGATTGAAGAGTTTTTAGCAAACAGAACACAGCATGTTGTTCTCAATGGAGAGACGTCTACATACGTTAAAGTAACCTCTGGCGTGCGACAGGGGAGTGTTATGGGACCATTGCTTTTCACAATATATATATAAATGACCTAATAGATAGTGTCGGAAGCTCCATGCGGCTTATCGCGGATGATGCGGTAGTATACAGAGAAGTTGCAGCATTAGAAAATTGTAGCGAAATGCAGGAAGATCTGCAGCGGACAGGCACTTGGTGCAGGAAGTGGCAACTGACCCTTAACATAGACAAATGTAATGTATTGCGAATACATAGAAAGAAGGATCCATGATTATATGATAGCGGAACAAACACTGGTAGCAGTTACATCTGTAAAATATCTGGGAGTATGGGTGCGGAACGATTTGAAGTGGAATGATCATATAAAATTAATTGTTGGTAAGGCGGTTACCAGGTTGAGATTCATTGGGAAGGTCCTTAGAAAATGTAGTCCATCAACAAAGGAGTGGCTTACAAAAATCTCTTTCGACCTATACTTGAGTAATGCTCATCAGTGTGGGATCCGTACCAGATCGGGTTGACGGAGGAGATAGAGAAGATCCAAAGAAGAGCGGCGCGTTTCGTCACAGGATTATTTGGGAAGCGTGATAGCGTTACGGAGATGTTTAGCAAACTCAAGTGGCAGACTCTGCAAGACAGGCGCTCTGCATCGCGGTGTAGTTTGCTGTCCAGGTTTCGAGAGGGTTTGTTTCTGGATGAGGTATCGAATATTTTGCTTCCCTCTATTTATACCTCCAGAGGAGATCACGAATGTAAAATTAGAGAGATTTGAGCGCGCACGGAGGCTTTCCGGCAGTCGTTCTTCCCGCGAGCCATACGCGACTGGAACAGAAAAGGGAGGTAATGACAGTGGCACGTAAATTGCCCTCCGCCACACACCGTTGGGTGGACTGCGGAGTATAAATGTAGATGTAGAAGTATTAGTTTTAGTTATTGTGGGTTTTCTGTCGGATGGTTAGTAGGTGGGGTTAAGATGTTATTTGGCGATAAAGCTGTAGATACTACTGTTTTTGATAAGTGAACGTTGCAAGGCGATTGGTAAACTGTTGAAGCCGTCTGCCTCCTGATTCTGGAACACTTGGTCCTCCTGCTGATTTCCTGTTGTCTCGACCGTAGCCGGTAAAAGACTTCGTTTCGTGTGGCAGGGCTATCTGGTAGCTAAAAGAATATTTACAGTAGACAACAGGGAAATTCTGCAGACCAGGGGGCAGAGAGGGCTGGTAAAAGCTTAAATATATTGTTCGAAAAACACAATGAAATGCGAGGTAGCCTGCTACCGTGTAAAAACGTTCACTCCGCGCAGAATTAAGCCAAATGTAGTATGGAAATATCTTGCTGCACGTCAAGACAACTAAAGCAAGTAACTGGCACATAAACGAGCTTCTTTACAACACGTCCAGATCCCGTTTAGAAAGAGACGTTAAAGTGGTTAGCATCAAAGAGAACTGAGATTACTGAAGCCATGGCAGGAGCAGCACAAACAAGTCGCAGAGAAAGCACGCCCAGCTTTAACACGCCTACTGATCGGGACGCTAACGGCTGCATCACTATGAAATCACAACCGAAATACTGAGGGCTGTAGCCGATCGAAGCTGCACTAACTCGAGCTGCGCGCCCCCTGGCTGCTCCCAAGAAGAGGACGCGCGCAAACAGACACGAAAATCGCTGCAACACCTGCGGTAGTGAGGGTGACGACCTACTCTGACCAAGACCTGCGGCCGACTGAGGTGGCGAACCCCCACTCCCCCCCCACACTATTCGTCCGCCAACAGAAAAACTGCCCCGTGTCCAACCTAACCAGTGGTAGTGACGATTTGTTCCGGCCAGCGAAGCCAGACCTTATAGCTCAAAGGCTGGGGGCATTGAAAAGGTATCAATTCTGAGAAGAGCGGGTTGGTGTAATGGTCGACGCGAAGTCGAGTTTGCAAGTAACGGTTGGTTGGATTTCCGCAATATTGTAAAATATCAGGAATAATGATTCCGTTCTCACGAGATGACGATGCTCTGATAGGCAAACCCACGATTCTGTGTACTTGCTGGCAAAAATTTGTTTGATATCATTTATTTCGTTATTAATTCCACCGAATTTTGTAATAATAATCAGATCAGCCCGTGATCTACGTCACTCAATTTGAAATTCTATGCTGAATCCGAATCTACAATTGGAAATATAAATTATGTTGTATTTAATTACTCTCTCTTTGCCAGGAAGCTAGGCAGGGCTGTAGTCGATTCTTCTGCACGCCTTGTGGTACATTAGAGGACAGTCTCTGATCTATAAAGTGTACGTGCAAAATATTTTAGTGTGTTAATTAATAGGGTAAGAGCGATGTAGATGGTGAGGTAAATGTCATGTAGACGAAAGATGCAGGAGATTCGCCTATAATTATTGCTGGGTTTTGGAAGGGTTCATCTTGAGAATAAATTGGTTATACCATGAGGTAAGGTGGTTGGGACTGACTTGGAGTGATCGTTCGGATTTCTGGAGTGTAGAGCAGAGTACGTTTTATACTTCTTTATAACTTCCTGTTATTGCGTCTCCATCAACCCAAATGGAAGTGTGGGGCAGGGGTGGAGGAGGGGGGCAGTAAGTGGTACATTCAACCTTCAGGCAAATGGCAAGTAAAGCCGAGACGATTAAAACACTGAGATATTTACAAGTGAATAAAAAAAAAATTTCTAACAGATAAAATAAATACTTTTTTATATACAAGAGACCTTGATTTCTTCCATTTCACTTTAAAACAGCAATAATAAAAAGGTAAAACGAAAAACATTAAGAGTACATTTAAAAAAAATTAAAACATGGCGTGTAACGCTGATCTAAAAAGGAAGCACTTCACGGTCGATGAACCGGAAGGACCTGTGCTGGGGAAGTTCGTTTCTTGTTGACGGGGAGAGGATTTGGCGTTGAGGAAGGTGGGAGGGCAAAGATATAAAGATGGGGGATGTGTAGTATCAGAGGAATAATAGTGGATGCTGCGAGACGAGTAACGAATGGTTGGAGGAACCCTGATGAATGGGGTGGGTGGATTGCATGGAGAGTACAGTGTTCAAAAATGGTTCAAATGGGTCTGAGCACTATGGGACTTAACATCTGTGGTCATCAGTCCCCTAGAACTTAGAACTACTTAAACCTAACTAACCTAAGGACATCAACACATCCATGCCCGAGGCAGGATTCGAACCTGCGACCGTAGCAGTTGCGCGGTTCCGGACTGAGCGCCTGAACCGTTAGACCACCGCGGCCGGCCAGAGTACAGTGTATACGCATGCAAGGGGACATGTAAAATCATTGATAATGTGGTTTTATAAGCGCCAAAGTCACTGTGAGTCTTTTAGGTTACACAATACATGCACTTACACGTTACTGTATTGTAAATAAATTTCATATCTCGTCGCTTTGGCACCTTACGACAGTAGCGTTATACTGGACGCTGTAATTCTGTCAACAAATGTAAAATGATGTTATCATAATGAAATGCAATTATTTTCTCTGGAATGTTCGACTTCTGCAAGAGCAGTGGAAATGTGAGATCTGAGCGTATTTTCATGCCAACTGCCTCAGTTCCCACGAAACGTGCTTAAGAACAGTGTTTTTTTCTGATGTATGTTAACGACAGTTTACGCATTTTATAGCATTTTCACCGTGCAAGTAGCCTGGCGCTCGTTTAATGTTGCGTATTCTTACAGTTAAAATACCCATATACGACGATGGAACGTGTACATGTCACAAGATTTTAAAGACTGATACGTGTTGAAGCACAGTGGAAGTCATATGATATTTATGGCACTTTGTGAAGTATCACCTAGTTTTGGCATATAAGTGCTATTTTATATACGAGGTGTTGCAAATTGCCGTTATAGACTTCTAGCACTCGTGGAGGACAGTGAGCATATAATATCCGGACAGGAACCCATGTCCGAAAATGTACGATTCTGTTCTAGGAGTATTTCAGTTCAGACTTCAACTCATCCAGTTTTGCTTGAGGAATTTAATTGGGGGTGATTGAATACAATTATTAGGTAAAAATTCGAGAGCAAACATAGCGGAACATTGATTTATCACTTAAGCACATTTGTTAGTATTAATACTTAAACACACCATGTTCACGTAGTTTCGAAACAAACAGGGATCCAGCATACCATACGTACGGAAGAGTACTGATGCAAGCCAGACATCAGGTGACCATTTGGCGTATTATACATCATCCTGTCTACCCTATTGTATACCAGGACAAGCAGCTCTGAGACTTTTCTCTTTCCCTCAGCACACATGGACGCGTTACACATCTGAAATGAAACTTTGTAAATCGTAGGTGAAGGTGGGAAGAAACAGGGATTACTTACGTCAGCTGCGGAGACCGAAAATGTGTACCGGACCGAGATTCGAACCTGGGATCGCCTGCTTACTAGGCACGTGCGATAACTACTGTTCTATTGCGGACACAGTGGTGTCACAGCTGGGCGGACAAACTCTGTACGCTGCACGGCCGACCCATCTCCCCACCAATCGTTTTCGGGTGTGGGATCCTATTCAAAATATTATGTATTCATTCACCTCTACAAGTCCTACAAGTCTGTAACGGGAATATCCGAACACCCTGCGTAAACTAGGTGTACCCGCGGCGTTACCCATATTTAAATAGTAATTTACAACATCTTATCAAAAGTATCCGGACACTTCACAAAACATACGTTTTTCATATTAGGTGCATTGTGCTGCCACCTACTGCCAGATACTCCATATCAGCGACCTCAGTAGCCATTAGACATCGCGAGAGAGCAGAATGGGGCGCTCCGCGGAACTCACGGACTTCGAACGTGCTGAGGTGATTGGGTGTCACTTGTGTCATACGTCTGTAAGCGAGATTTCCACACTACTAAACATCCCTAGGTCCACTGTTTTCGATGTGACAGTGAAGTGGAAACTTGAAGGTACACGTATAGCCTAAAAAACGTACAAGCCGAGCTCGTCTGTTGACTGAGAGAGACCGCCGACAGCTGAAGAAGGCCGTAACGTGTAATAGGCTGACATCTACCCAGACCATCACACAGGAATTCAAAACTGTCAGAGAATCCACTGCAAGTATTATAACAGTTAGGTGGCGGGTAAGAAAACTTGGATTTCAGGGTTGAGTGGCCGCTCAAAAGTCACACATCACGCCGGTAAATGTCAAATGACGCCTCGCTTAGTGTAAGGAGCGTAAACATTGGACTATAGAACAGTGGAGAAGCGTTATTTGGAGTGACGAATGTGGTGATCCGATGGCAGGGTATGGGTGTGGCGAATGCCCGCTGAACGTCATCTGCCAGCTTGTGAAGCGCCAACAGTAAAATTCGGAAACAGTGGTGTTATGGTGTGGTCATGTTTTACTTGGAGGGGTCTTGCACCCCTTGTTGTTTTGCGTGGCACTATTGCAGCACTGGCCCACATTGATGTCTTAAGTACCTTCTTGCTTCCTACTGCTGAAGAGTGATTGCATCTTTCAACACGATCGAGCACCTGTTCGTAATGCACGGCCTGTGGCGGAGTGGTTACACGGCAATAATATCCCTGTAATGGACTGGCCTGCACAGAGTCCTGACCTGAACCCTCTGGGATGTTTTGGAACGCTTACTTCGTGCAGGCCTCACCGACCGACATCGATACCTCTCCTCAGTGCAGCACTCCGTGAAAAGTGTGCTGCCATTCACCAAAAAAACCTTCCAGCACCTGATTAAACGTATGCCTGCGGGAGTGGAAACTGTCATCGAAGATATCGATGGGCCAACACCATATTCCATTCCACCATTACCGATGGAGTGCGCCACGAACTTGTTCCTTTTCAGCCAGGTGTCTGGATACTTTTGATCACATAGTGTATAAAACAGAGTTAATGCCGATGTTCACCAAACACACGTATGTGCCATCACAAAAATCATCCCTTGGCAGCTTTGCGACGCGAGTCGCTTGCGGTCCAGTAAACCACGCAATATTGAAAATAAATAAATAAATAAACACCAGATTTTGACGCGATGGCTAAAGCTGACAGAATTCATGTCGCCGATAACTCAATCGTTCACTTCATGGAAAACCTGCCAGAAAAAAAGAGTAAATATTCATGACTTTTTGTTACGTGTGTAGCACAGGGACAATCATAATTTACTTGAGGTGTGTGGACAGCCAGAATTCTCTGAAATACGTCTCTGTAAAGAACGTTTCCGTGGATTGTTGTTGTCTGCCTGTATTTGTAGATAACTGAGTACTCGAAGTCGTCTGTTTGTCTGTTTGTTCAGACCACTTCCGTCTTCCCCACTCTTTATAAATCTCCTCCCTCTCTCCCCATCTCCTCTACCCCCTCACTTTTCACTTTGTCCACCACCGCCACACCGAGTCTCTGGCAATCTCTTCCTCCCCCTCTCCCTAGCTCCTCCTTTTCCACTCCCTGTCCATCTTCTCCTCCACGCTGTCCAAAAGAAGGTTTCTGGTTCTTACCTCCATAGCATTTTTTTCCAGATCGTAACCAATGTGTACAATATTTGGTTGGAATCTTTCCACGAGTTTAGGACAAGCATTTTACCCATAGCTTTGCCTGGGTACCCAAATGTTGAACATATTTCACAAATATTATAACATTCACCTATCTGTATTTATATTTCACCTGCATCTGTAGCAAATATCACGCTATAGTTTCATTTACAGGCAGTTCAACGTTGCATCTCCTCAACTATTTGTCATACCACGATATAGTTCTGTAGGTGCATCCAGTGGTATATATGACCACTGTCTGCGAACGGGCCGGTCGGTGTGGCCGAGCGGTTTTAGGCGCTTCAGTCTGGAATCGCACGACCGCTACGGTAGCAGGTTCGAATTTTGCCTTGGGTATGGATGTGTGTGATGTCCTTAGGTTAGTTAGGTATAAGTAGTTCTAAGTTCCAGGGGCCTGATGACCTCAGATGTTAAGTCCCATAGTGCTCAGAGCCATTTGAACCACTTTTTATCTGCGAACGGTGTTGCGAACATAGTTGTAAAGAGGTAGCGAATTAACACGTCATACACGGTGCGACAATTTTCACGCATCTCAGTGCTTAAGGCTAAACTGTGAGTCGAACAATAACATATTATGTCTCTACATTCAGCGACATATGTGGATACGGTGTGCTAAAAGTGTAGCGAATAGAGTTCGTAGCCAGTAAGTAATAAACTTACTCACTATATGTGTCGCGGCAGTTTTCCATGCATGTCAATGTTTATGACGTTATATCTGCCGACCTATGGGTCGAACATTAATACAATTTTGCTGGTACATTCAGAGATACATGTGGACACTGTCTGCGAAATGTGCGTTGGTAAATGATTGTTTCTTCCAGAATGAGATTTTCACTCTGCAGCGGAGTGTGCTTATTTCTTGTTTGCCCGCTGTAGGCGCATGGGGGTCACTTCTCTGACTGAATTGTTTATCTTCTTGTGTGCAGTTAAGACAGTACCCACAAGTGGGGCACCCCTATCGACTCGTTTTTCTGTCTTGAAACCAGAGTATTTTCCATATTCCATTGTGTCTTCTTCTGTTACACGTGCACGAAAACACACACACAAATTCACACACTTTCGTATTTGTAGTATATATAATATTCTGTTTTTTTATTTTTATTTTAACTTTTCCAGTTACCGCATGATGTGAGACATATGACACACAGTGTAATCCATTGAGAACTAATTCTCTATCGTATACAAAATACCATTGTCAAGTGGATCACACCATGCTGGACATTAAATATCTGAGATACATTTAAATGTGATGTCCACCTCAAACAAGTCTTAAATATAAAACATGTGGCTTTTAAAAATGGGAAAAGAACGGAACGAGGCAGCCAGTAATCAAATAGCAGCTTTATCGTTAACTGTCTTAAAAAAAAATCTCCTTTGTTCAATATTTGAGGGCTGAAACACTCGACATAGTGAAAACGTTTATTAAGGATATTTCTTAGGAACTGCCGATATCTGAATTACGGTGGAGTACTGCGCTGGATGTCTTCAGTGCCTCCGTGTACGCCCGGAGCACGAGACGTTCAACGATTCCGTCTAAAATTTATGCTTGGAAGCCCTGACGTTAGCCCGCAGGAACGGCATATATCAAGAACACTGAGCCATTCGCAATTATTCCAGCTCATGTGTTACTCAGCGGCTAGGGCTACGTGTCTCCAACCAAATGCTTCAGAACCAACACTGGAAATGGGAAAAGCCTTACTATATATCTGGCCCTGCCTTTTCACTCTGTTTCTAAGGGTCTTTGAGAGATCGTCTTCGCCCAGCACTATTACCTCACAATTCTGTAACCTGACAAATCACAGTGTGTACACGAATTTCAACATCATAGTCATTCAAAACGTAGCGTGGAATCAGTCTTATGTAAAACGATATTTACATGCAGCATATATTTTAAGAAGTGGAAAAGAACTGGTGAGATGTGGTGCATGCTGCTTTGATCTGCCACATAACCGACGTAACAATCCCCTCTCAATGCCATCGTAACAAGTATCAGGTGCCGTGTTCGCTTCGGAATCGGCAGGTAGTGAAAGAGCATGAACTGATTTGCGAATTTGTGCTAAAATTCTCCAAGTGCGACAGCTGGGCCACGCCCCGTTAAGAAGCAGTTGTCACGTGGCGAGCACACTGCTGGCGCCAGTGCCTTGCCCAGCGGGCTGGCGCGTGAATTTATCGCCTCGCTGGACCGTAAATCCGGCGCCTTTATTACTCACACGTTGACGAGGCACCGTTCGCCGTCAGCGCACAAAGTGAGTGGAGGTACTCCAAACTTGCTCCTCGCCGGAGTTCGCTCTCAGGCGCGCCTAACGCGCGCCAGCGCCGCGCAAGTTAGCGCTTAATGGCGCCACAACGAAGGGCTGCTGTGACCCTGTCGCTCCGATCGATCTGCAGTTTAACGCGTCGTTCATTACGGTGATTTTTTTAACCTGATTTAATTCCAACAGTATAACACCAGTAGCTACTAATAGTCAACTTCTTTGAAAATTTCGTAAGGTAGTTCTTTCTTCTGTGAGGTCCGTTTCAACATTGAAGAATTTTCACTTGCTACTGGCCGTAGAGGGTGGTTCCTCGATTTTGTGAACTCCAGCTGCATGTGAAAGAAAGAAAAAATCAACCTGATTCTCGTTCCTGCATAACACAGCACTCGTAGTCAAGTTTACGTCGTCAGTGTCTGAAAAACAGTTATCGTTAAAACAGCATTCGTCGACCTACTTTTATCAGCACCTGGAACCTAATAACATACAAAGAATAACGACTTGTTACTAATATTTCTTAGTGGCACTTCAACAGGTCATTGCCTATCCATCGGACTTTTCATGAAGTGTAAACATAGATCCCATGCGACGTGATACAATCTCCAGCACTAAATGACAAAAAGTGGCCAGGTATTTTTGAACTAAACCCGAACGAATTACAACAGTGAATATTTGTATATTAGTATACTAATAAACTGATTCATAACCACGACGAACAAACTGAACGCCGCGTTTGCATCTCACGGTTCTTCAACTATAAAACACCTGTTTTACCCATAGTGAGAAAGAAACTTTAGTTTACGACATGGGGAAACGTTAACTGTCGTTGCTATAATCAGTCTCCATTCAACTGATTATGGGCAACTTGGGTGCGTCGGATTTACGACGCTCAAGGTACTGGACTCACACGATTATAATTAGAGTTGACTTCTATCTACCCTTGATATGTTGGCGAAAATACATTTTTACAGTCGGTGGGAGGCATAAAATGACGTCAGAAATCGTACTGAGTGGTGTCTCCGAAAATTATTTTGAATAGTTAGTTCGGTAGCCCACTCTGAGTATAAATCTTCGCGAAAACGTTCTTGACCTCTTAGAAAGAAAGAAATCTGAGCAAATCGGGAGCATCGTGACGGATACATGGAACAGTGTCCCCAAGGATGTTGTCGCAAGACTGCGTACGGTTTAATCCAAATCCACCTAAACTAAACGCAAAACTTATCTATCTAAAGAATCACATAAAAATTCCCTTCTTGCTAAGAGACATTCTCCACTCCTTTCAGTGTGACTGTGTAAGCGTAGACCAGTTGTGCCTTAAATTCAAAGAAGTGCTATCGACGGCAATTGGCAGATATATACTGATAAGATATCGTACTGATCTCCCTTGGTACACAAAACAGGTAGGAACACTGTTTCGGAAGCAGCGAAAAAAGCATGCCAAGTTTGAAATATTATTAAATCCCCAAAACAGGCGTTATTTTACTGAAGCTCTAAACTAAGCGCGGACTTAAATGCGAGATGTTTTTAATAGGTTCTGCAACGGAACTCAAAATCTGGCAGAAAACCAAAGGGATCACGATCGCATTTAAGCAAGGCACACACCTTCACTGAGCGATAGCAACGATAGTGTGACTGATGACAGTGCCATTAAAACAGAGTTAGTGTATTCTTTTATTAAACCCCCCACCGATGCCAAAATAGTTTTGGAAGTGTTCGATATTACTAGGTGTCCCCAGATAGGTCGTATGCCGTTATCAGGGTCAAAGATGATCCTAGTTTCGTCTCAAACAACACCCGACGACAATCCTGGGTCGTCTGTCCGTTCTGCATGATATCTTGCCCATCAGTAACTGAGTCCATGGTATTGCGGTATAGGACGTAGTGTTCGTCATGCTCGTCAGGAATGGTTATTCCCATCATGAAAACCTATCCTAACAGTTTGATGTGATACATGACGTCCTGTAGTGTTCTCGAATTCCGAATTCAATTTTGAAGTACACAGACCACGTTTCCTTTCAACCAACGGACAGCTTCATCTATTGTATGAACTTTGATACATAAAAGCTTTATTCTGTCAATGCCTCTGTGCTTCTACAAGAGCCTACCAATAGTGTTATTGTCAGTCATCCAGTACTAACACTCTGGTTCATACTGAACCCACAGCATCGCTTACGTTTATGATATGCTGCATTTTATCAACATCGCTACGGTCGCAGGTTCGAATCCTGCCTCGGGCATGGATGTGTGTGATGTCCTTAGGTTAGTTAGGTTTAACTAGTTCTAAGTTCTAGGGGACTAATGACCTCAGAAGTTGAGTCCCATAGTGGTCAGAGCCATTTTTATCAACATCAGAAATAATGTTTACAGCACCTTCCTGTACGACTTTAGTATTATTAATTCTCCTCCGATACCAAAATAGAGTTTATGATATTATCCCGTTACTTTACATTAAATAATGTGAGTGCATATGTGTGGTGTCACCGCCAGACACCACACTTGCTAGGTGGTAGCTTTAAATCGGCCGCGGTCCATTAGTACATGTCGGACCCGCGTGTCGCCACTGTCAGTGATCGCAGACCGAGCGCCACCACACGGCAGGCCTCGAGAGACTTACTAGCACTCGCCTCAGTTGTACGGACGACTAAGCTAGCGATGCAACACTGACGAAGCCTCGTTTATTTGCATAGAAGATAGTTAGAATAGCCTTGAGCTAAGTCAATGGCTACGACCTAGCAAGGCGCCATAGCAATTGATAGTTATCGTATGAAGCATGTCTCATCAAGAACGATGTATACAAATGATGGATTAAAGTTAAGTATTCCAGAAGCTACGTACTTTTCTTTATAGCATTCATTACGTATCCTGTTTCAGACCTCACGCCAGCCTGCGTGAGTTTTAAGCGCGTGCCTTTCGGTTACCCTTAACTGTGGACTGGCTGTCTTGTCAGTCCACAACAATATGCATGTGCGTTATCTGCTCCCTCATCCCCAAGCTGTAGCAAATGGTTCCATCAGCTACACCTGTTTCACCTTTTTGATTTTGTATTATGTTAATGCTACTGACAGTTTCATGGCTTCTTGCTTGCCCTACTCGACATACTTTCCAAATAGGTTTTGTGGTGTTGGTTGAGTTGTTTAGCATATCCCTAAGTTGCTATAAGTTTGACCTCCACTGACCCACATGGAGGGGATGTTTCCCATTAGATCATACAAATTTAAGAAAAATAATTTAGTGCAACAGAAACGTGTTATTGAAATAAATTTAAATTTTTAGGGATGGCTGAATTACACTGGAAAACATACGTACCATGCCACACAGGGATATGTTAATGAAGAGGCTCTTCTGACAACAAATCGGTAGCTTTAGCTATTTGGTTTACTACGAAAAAACTTGAAACATATGAACTACCCACAGAAGTGAGGGAGAGATCATTTCAAAAGTGTACAAAAGGATTGTAATCACGAAACACAGCCTCAGCACAGGTGAGTGGATACATGAAAGCATAACGTGAAACTATAGCGCAGATCTGACCAATGGCGACAAACCTGATTTGTTGTTTAAAGAAATAACACAGATAATTAAGTACAAACGCCAATGAAATCGCCACAACTCATGGCAGAAGCAACCAGCTGACTGCGAACAGTAAACCTCCGTAATTAAACAGTAGTCTCCCTCCCCCTCGATTCAGTTGCTGTATCATTGTCCTATTCTCATCAGTCTCAAGTGGTGTGAATTCAGAAGATGATGGCAGAAACGGCTGGAAATTTTCAGTCAGGCTTACGATCCGTACTCTGTGGAACCTCAGCAACAAGAGTACTCTTTTCAGTGCTCATGCAGAAGGTCGTCTCTTCTGTCACAAAGTCAGAAAATGCCTTCTAATTTAACTACCCATAACTTAACTCTTCCTGCCACTGTAGAAATCTCGCCGGCCAGTTGTAGCGTGCCTTGCGAGTTCCAACCAACAATAATTTTCTAAATAAATTTTACTACCTCCCACCCTCGCGGATATTGTCACGGTTAACCAATGACAGTCTGGTGTGGCGAGGAAGGTTGGAAAATCTACCCCAATCCGTCACAGGTTTGTAATTCTGGTCAGTCGAAAAGCTTACGTACAGAGAAGCATGGGGAAACGCACCGTCGCAGAATTAATTATTGTGAACCCGAAAGTGGCTCCGTTACTAAGATTTTAAAATGTAAATTATTTCGTGGCATTTCCTCAGAGAGTCAAACGCTTTTCCGTTATGAGGGCTGCACATTGCTTAGAGTTTATCTTCCTTAAAAGAATTCCTCCTAGTGTCTAGCACGAAGCAATTATGTGACAGAGAGATCGTCCCTTAGTAGCCTGCTGTACTGAGATGGAAAATGGTGAAGTCCCTGATTTCCACCTGCTCAGGAGGATCGTTTACAACTCAGAGCAACGTTACGACTCTCTGAACCTATTAAGTAAGCTTCCATGTAGTGCAAGTCAGCTAAGAAATTCTCCAAGGCAGCATAAAACAAAAGGTCACCCGTCACCTTGCTAGAAGGAATGGAGCAGAAAAAGTAATTATCTGAGCAATCATAGGATATGTTTAATACTGTCTGCACTTAGGATGTAGCCTTAAAGAATAGACTATTACTGGATGCCTTAAACTGGCTATTGGGATGTTCATGTTACATTATAAAATACTTTGTGTGACAGCAGGGTGAAGTCCACTAACATTTTTCGTTAATTTAAAGAATTAATTATTTAGAAATTATTTTTAGTAACGAATTTTTGTATCTGTATCTATGATTTCTTGTCATATGAACCAAGGTATTGTACCACTGATACGAGTCAGTGTCCCACTGCTTGCTTTAACATATCTTTTGGTATTTCTGTTGTGGTTGCGATGGGCTAGCGAGCGGTTTCCAATTCTGGCTGCTCCAAGGATTCCTGTTATTGTAAGCAGAAACGAATGGATGGTCGACTCAGGACTTGAGCTTTCAGTATAATCGTATACCGCTTGACAAAAATGTGAACCACCACTTCAGGGAAGGAGAAAGTGAAATGAATTGTTACCGATTGAGAGGGTATGTCGTGATATTTCGATAATTGCAGTGTCGAGTACCATTTAAAAGGAACTTGGCAGTATGATCTCAGCTATTAGTATGATAAGCATGCATTCTTACATGCTGCGTGCAGAAATGCGTTTGGATAGATTATCGTGAAATCATTGTATGTTCTCCTGAGGCAACCTGGTCCACAACTATTGTAACAGGTTCTTGATATCCTTGATACTCGCATTGAGACAGAGTTGAGGTCTGAGCCAGTCTAACACATGTTCTATCGGTCATAGATATGGTTACCATACTAGCCACGGGGTTAGAATCACGCAGACAGGCACATGTCATGTGTGAAAGAACATTGCCCTGTTGAAAAACGGCATCATGAGAGAAAATACATGAGTTCACAGGAGGCCGTGACGTATCTCTGTGGCCTCAGAGTTCTTGCAGTCAATAACAGCCTTTACCTGAAATTATACCCGACGGCTCCCTACACAAGGATGTCATGAATAACATTGCTGAGGACGAATTTTCAAAGAAGGAGATCTTTCCACAGGTCACCATTATACTAGTCGACGATAGTTATCATGGGTAATTCATAACCGCAACTCATCGCTCAAAACTTTGCGATGACATTCATTCACAGTCCATGCTTCCCAGTCATAGCACCACTCTAAAGGCCTTCCTTTGGGTTGTGGTAGTAACGACGGCCTTGGGACGGTTATTCTGTAGTCCATCTGCTGCTAGTGTCCGACCAGTAGCACAAGATAATACAGAAAGTTGCAGGAGCTTATTACTCGTTTTCGGGTCGCAGGCCCAGATCTGAATGGGTTACAATGTGATTGGTGCACAGTACGGCGATCCTCCCTTGCAATGGTTAGATGTCGTCGACTGGAACCTTTACGACGAGTGTACATGCCCTCAATGTGACATCCGGATGCTCCACAAATCTTGGTATTGCACGACTGGACCGGCTAGCCAAATGGACGCCCATAATGTGGCCCCCTTCTAAATGTGACAAGTGCTGATTACACTGTCTTACACAAGTGGCTTCGCAGGGGTCACTCAATATATGCTGCGTTTCGCGCCCCGTGTGTATCCTACCAGTACTGTTAACAGCAATCAACACGAACCACACTAATACCCTCCGATGGCTGTTCTGCCTGTTGGAATCCCTAATTGTGCGCACGTTTACGAAGTTATGCTGACATCCAGCCAGGTATTCTGAATAATTTACTCATTTGTGAAGTAGTTAATTTACGGTTATGTAAAGGAACATCAAGTCACTATATACAAAACAGAAAGGCACACACATGATTTCTTTTTTTTTCATCACTATAATCCTTTGTCGAACTAATCTATAATTGTTGAAGCATTAATGTAGCGTTCAAACATTAGTGTAAAGTTGACTGGTGCTGGTGCGAGAGAATTATTGTGTGGTTATCTTCGCATGTCTGCACAATTAAATGAAACAGGTCTGCTGAACTAAACATGCAGAAGAATTTACGACAGTACTGTTGAGTCTCGGTCGTATTGCAAGATGAAGAAATGTTTTTCTAAAAACAAAACCAAAAAGTCGGTACGTTGTCCCGTTTCCGAGTTCATTAGCATTGAAGCTAGTGAGTGAGGTCGTTGCCTGCTCAGATTCAAGCGGCTCGCAAGAGACGGTGTCGCCAAACGTGTTCTTCGTTTGGTTTCCTAAAATATAACAATGTATCGAATGTTTTTCTCAACAATTATTTCTCAGTACAATCTACCCTGCATCTTGAAACATTATGTGGACATAAGATAAGGCTTTTAGCCCTTAGTAAAACTTTACACCTTCAGAACTGCAGTCTAGAATCATAATTGAATATAAGACTAATAATGATGAGACAGAAAATATCTCGTAAGTAATAAGGAGGTTCTGTGCAGAGTAGTTGAGAGAAGGAACACATGGAAAACACTTAAAAAAAAAGAAGAGTCAGAATAATATTGCATTGTCATGAGTCAGTACAAAGGTTTGCAAGATGTACTCGATTCTATATTTTTCAACGTAATTCAGAATGGACACGATTGGACGGTGGGCAGGAGAAGTTCTGTTACAATATCATAACTAACTTTTTGGACTCATGTCCTAACGTTCGCTTCTTTAGCTGAGTCTTCAGCACAGCTAACTGCCATGTGGCGGACTCAGTTTCGGTACCTGGTACTGCTAAGGATCTTTACTTGGTAGACAGTGCACTCATCCGACCGATAATTAGCGGTTTAAAGGACAAGAAGCCCGACAACGGCGGCGAGAGCAGGTGCTGACCACATGCCCCTCTGAACCGCTTCCGACGAGGCCACTGGCAGAGGATGACACGATGGTCGAACCGGTCCCGATTGGCCCGTCTAGGGCCAAACTCGGAACTTCTCTTACCTATTTAATTATTAATACACTGCAAAGCTGTCGTATTTGTCTGTGTGAAAATGATAATCTCCAAAACCATTACATAAATTTTCGTATGGTTTTTTCACGTAACTTGAGCGTTGCTGGCGCAAGGTATAGGCTTTATCTAATCAAAATTGTATAGCGAAAAGAAAATCGTGATTCAGTGATTGAGCTATAAGCTATCCAAAACCTTCGTGTCTGTTCGTGTGAACACGCTAATTTCAGAACTAGTACACGAACCTGCATGGGCTTTATTTCATCATAAACGAAAAACGAGAAAAAATATGTCGTAATCTTAAGTTTTATCTAGCTAATAATGCTTAGCTAATAATGCGTCAGGAATCCCACGCCACTATAGAATGTAACTGTTCATGACATTTCAAATGTTTGGCTCGTAGATGAAACAAGTCTTTTAGAGGACACGCTGCGCTCTTGCATTCCACTCGCTAATAAAGAGCTGATAATGGGGTTCGCAGAAGAAGTTCGCAGAGAAGCAATGAGGCGAGGCAAAAAACATTACTGCGAAACGGTATTATCTATTCTTTTGAGCATGAATAGCTTTATATTAACAAATACGTTAAACAGTTATGTATACTATGCACAACGTTTTGTATAAGGCACACACAGAGGAAAAAAAGAGGAAAAAGGAGGGAAAAAGAGAAAAGCTCTGCAACTTGCACCTGCCGTCATGACTTTCAAGCTGTGGCCGAGCGGTTCTAGGCGCTTCAGTCTGGAACCGCGCTGCTGCTACGGTCGCAGGCTCGAATCCTGCCTCGGGCATCGATGTGTGTCATGTCGTTCGGGTAGTTAGGTTTAAGTAGTTCTACGTTCTAGGGGACTGATGACCACAGATGTTAAGTCCAATAGCGCTCAGAGCCATTTGAACCATTTGAGCCATGACTGTCGAGAAGCACTTGCCATGGTTAGCTTGATCTGGATGCGTGCTTATTCTGCAGCATTTTCACAAATGTTTCTCATTCGATGATAATCTAATGATGCCCTACAATAGGTGAAACGCGTCAATAGAGCATTATTCACGCAACCAAGACTACTTTATTCAAGAACTGCTCTTTACTTAGTACTCAATGACATTTATCATTAAAGCATTCTATTGCTGTGACTGACAGGAATACCCGTGTAATTTTTTATACAGATATGCCGTTTGGTTTCCACAGTAAATAAAGAATCTGCCAAAGACACTGGGCTGTGTGATATGGCAGCTCCGTAGATCTTATACTCTAGATGTTCTGAAATCAATTACTAAAACACTGTCCTTTTGACACAAACACTGAATGTACAGCTCGACAGGGTGACGACGTGTCTAATGTGTACACTGGAAGCAGATGGAAACTCAGCCTTAAGTTTAGACGGAATTACACGTTTGTCCCTTGTGGCCTTATTTCATAACACCTGGAACGTGTGGCACCGTTGGCGAAGCTGCGTGGACACGTAAAATCTTTGCGATGATCGACTGCTGGTGTGAGGTTAACGATGACCGACAATACCGAAAATTGTGGCGTTTTTAATTGATGATAATAAATAAATCATATTTACGAAACTGATGAGTCCTTCAAAGTCACTTGTTGCCGGGATTTTTCATTGCTATCCTCGACCAACGTTTGTTGAGTTATTTTTCTAACGTTTTGTCGGGATGAGTGACTGGTATCGTCGAAGATTCACCCCCCATTGCTGGTGGTGACCTGGAATCGAGCATGCGACCGAAATCTATACAGGGTGGTCCGGAAAATATTTCTTGCACCTTAAGGTAGGCAGTCCAACATATCAACCGCCCCGGCTGCAGATAATGTAAGCCTGTCATACATTCAAAGACAAAAAGTATTGCCCCACAAAGGTATTACCCGAATGGGACGGAAATCTGTGTATGTGATGTACATGTGGAGACAAACAATGGATTATAGTTTCAGAAAAACTGTATGATTTATTCAAGAGCTTGGCAAAATGAGCAAGTCAATAACGCGTTAATCCACATCTGATCTATATGCAAGCAGTTATTTGGCATTGATTTATGGAAATTGTTATGTATGAGGCGGAACTATGGGCCTTATGGAAAGAGGGTGACCCGGCTGAGTCACGCAATTTGACTCTTAGTCTGATCATGAGGGGTGGCCATTAATTGCACGTGTTGATCACGTAGGCTGACGTGAGGATCAATGAACTATACTTGACGGGATGTATCTGGAACATCTTAGGTGATTACAAAGTTAGTAGACAGAAATACAATTAAATACTTAGCTTTAATTCAGCATCAGCGGTGGGTGAACGTCGATCTTGACTTTGTACAATAATATTTACAAGTCCAGTTGCAGACTGAACTGCGAATACTTCTTTACAATTCTGATTGCTTCACACATATAGATCAATTGTCAATGCATAAACTGTATGTGGCGCCTGGCTAGGGCGTAGCTACTGACTTAGGTGAAGGCTGTGCTAACTAGCGTCTCTGCAAATGAGATCTCGGAAGCTATAACAAATGCACAATTTGTCGTATTGATAGCTACGATGCCACGGCGTAGGTGCAAGTTCGTCGGTTAGCACTACGACACCGACACAAACGACAGCGACCTGTAGCCGGCGCTGTGCAGTTCTACGAGCGCCGCTCCATATTCTGCTCATTTGATTCCATTAGACGACGTGCTCCTCAGTGCAAAGTTAGGTATTCACGTTATTATGAATTCTAGTTATTATTGTAGTGAGACAGTAGAACCACCTTTACCCTCAAAGCTGTACCGAGAGATTTTTACCCCACCTGCTCCTCCTCGCTACCTGTATTCGGCCTATCCTTCAGTTTACAGGAGCAGACCCACGCGCCGCCTTCCAGGCGGAATACAAAACCATTCCTATTAAAGTCGGCTGTAGAACTGGCCATTGTGCTAGCTTGTCTCGTAAGACCAGCCGAGTGGCGGCGCTCGGTCTGCTAGCGTCGACAGTGGCGACTCGTGGGTCCGATGTGTTACTGACGGACCGCGGCCGATTTGAAGCCTACAATCTTGCAAGTGTGGTGCCTTGTGGTGACACCACAGAAATGTTGTATGTCCTCCTGAGGGATACGTGTCAGATTCCGTCCAACTGTTAGATCGTCAAAATCCATACCTTGTTGGAGAGCCCTGCCCATGTCGCTCCAAACGTTTTCAGTTCGGGAGAGATCTGGTGACCTTGCTAGTCAAGGTAGGGTTTGGGAATCAAGAAGACAAGCAGTAGAAACTGTCACCGCGTGCGGGTTGGCGATACCTTTGTGAAATTTAAGTATAGGATGGCTTGCAATGAAAGGAAACAAAACTGACCGTAGAATATCGTCGACGTACCGCTGTGAGGGCACCGTGTGTGACAGCCAAAGCGGTCCTGCCGTGAAAAGAAATGACACACCAGGCCATTACTCCTGGTTGTATGGCCGTACGGCAGGCGACAGTCAGCGTGGTAACCCACCGCTGCCCAGGACGTCTCGAGACACGCCTTCGGCCTTATATCTCACTGACTGAAAAAAAATTTATTTAGTGACGATAGTCCGCAGCTCGTGGTCTTGCGGTAGCGTTCTCGCTTCCCGAGCATGGGGTCCTGGGTTCTATTCCTGGCGGGGTCAGGGATTTTCACCTGCCTCGAGGTGATTGGGTGTTGTTGTTTCGTCTTCGTCATTATGATTCATCCCATTACTGTCGGAGGAAGGCAATGGCAAACCATCTCCACTAGGACCTTGCGTAGTACGGCGGTGTGGGTCTCTCGCATCGTGCCCCTACGCTCTGTCATGGAGTATGGGACTTCATCATCATCATCAGTGACGATTCCTGCCTCTAACTGAGCCCCGATTATCAGCGATACGTGTCTGGCGATGCTCGAGACAAAAAAATGGTTCAAATGGCTCTGAGCACTATGGGACTTAACTGCTAGGGTCATCAGTCCCCTAGAACTTAGAACTAATTAAACCTAACTAACCTAAGGACAACACATACATCCATGCCCGAGGGAGGATTCGAACGTACTGGTCGCGCGGTTCCAGACTGTAGCGCCTAGAACGGCAATGGGAGACCACCCGTCCTATAGCCCACCCTAACAGCACAACAAAATATCGACGATATTCTTTGTCCCGTTTTGTTGCCACTCATATCAGGCCACCCTGCGCTAACTTTACAACAATTTGATGTCCACCTTCACACGTTGAGATTTTGTATTGTTTCTTTTCGTCCTTCCTAAAATCTACCCTGGCCAGAAAAGTCGCCGGATCTCTTCCCAGCCGGCCGCAGTGGTCTAGCGGTTCTAGGCGCTCAGTCCGGAACCGCGGGACTGCTACGGTCGCAGGTTCGAATCTTGCCTCGGGCATGGATGTGTGTGATGTCCTTAGGTTAGTTAGGTTCAAGTAGTTCTAAGTTCTAGGGGACTGATGACCACAGATGTTAAGTCCCATAGTGCTCAGAACCATTTGAACCATTTTTTTTTTATCTCTTCCCAGTTGAATCATTATGGGCAGCGACAGCCAATCAGCGCGCGATTCTGGCAATATACCGCGTCAGATGGACAGAATTTTGCACGATATCCTTTAAAAGCACATCCAGCAACTGTGCCAATCAATCCCAAGCCAAACGCCAGAGGAGAGCGAAGGCGTTATTGAATTGCATTATTTGTAAAGCTCTTTCCCCTGAATAAATTATACAGTTTTTCCGAAATTATGATCATTTGTTAATCTGTACATGTGCATAAGATCTACCGATTTCCATCCCATTTGGCAAATTCTATAAAAAATGGCTCTGAGCACTATGGGACTTAACTGCTGAGGTCATCAGTCCCCTTGAACTTAGAACTACTTAAACCTAACTAACGTAAGGACATCACACACATCCATGCCCGAGGCAGGACTCGAAGCTGCGACAGTAGCGGTCGCGCGATTCCAGACTGTAGCTCCTAGAACCGCTCGGCCACTACGGCCGGCCGGCTAGTTCTATGGTGAAGCTTTTTAAGGCCAGTTCTACTTTCCCCATATCTATGAATCAGTCCCACCCGCAGACTCTGGTGTGACAGTTACTTCCGCGAGCACTTCGGTTTCCGTGATGCTTGTTCTTGCCTTCCATGCTATAACAATCTGCCGTTTGACGATTTCTCAATCTGCGTTCCGAATAGTCTCTAGAAGGATTCCCCATTCTTCTCTGCTCCGCTCATATATTCTGTTTACAGCGTCTCACCACCAGGAGGAATTTGCTCTCGTGGTGGATATTGGTCAGAAGCTTTTGGCTTATAAGTGTATTCTGTAATTTCATGTAAAACATCATATGGTAGTCAAAATTTACGCGATGTTGATCGAGGGAGTGGCATACACTGTCGAACGAGGATCCATATCTCGCAACTGAAATACATTCGATATCAGCAGTATTTACTAAAGAATAAGTAAATGGGCAGTATTGCAATTCATTTCCTGGCGAGGAGAATAAATTTTAAAGAACGGCAACTGTGGTGGCTCTTACGTTGGGAAAGGCAACATGAGCCACGAAAAGGAGATATATAGTCATCGAAATTTAGTATGCCTAAAACACGCGCCTTAACGAGAGTTGTAGCTCTTCTCTTGCCGTCGCTATGGTTGGCTACACTAAATCACTTCCTAACCGTCACTATCAAGCATAATCTACACGTCAGACAACGATACATGTCACTTGCTCAACACAACCTTCATAAAATGACACAGAGCCGAAATATTGACAGTATTCCGTTTTATCTATGTTTGTGCATATGTGACAATATTTGCCCGAACATCATTACACCATGATTGAGAGTTGACATGCAATGTAGGTGGGTTAAATCCACCATAAAAAATAACACTGACATTGCAGTGTTTAATTTACAACAACGCTTCGGTCAACTGACAACCCTATGACGCATTTTTCTTTATTCAGCGACGCTGCTGCTACTGAATGACCTGCCTTAGCAAGAAGCGTACTTGCTTCCAGGAGTAAGACGTCCTAGAGCAAAAGCAGTACACTTGTGCAGCGTAGAGAATCCGTTTGAATGATCCAGTGCGAACGTAATATGCTTTCATTGAAACGTTCTAGAAACGCTTTTTACTGCAAGAAAAGTATGTTTTCACCTTTGGAAAGATCAGTGTAATATATGTTTCACGAACTAATGGGTTTGAGGCTGTCATGGTCGCCTGTGGTTATGCGCTACAGTAGCGTCACTAATACAGATTGAGTAATGGGCAGTTCGCGATCAATGTTCCGCTTCAGCAGCAGGAAATGGAGTGGGCTCAACTACAAGACACCATGTACCTCTAAGCCGAACCAGTTGTCTGCGGTATGGTGAAATTCTTCGTTGGAGCGCCGGTGCTCAGTGGAAGTTTTTTATTTCACATTACTTGCACATAAAAGTTGTTTGTGTATAGAAAAACTAGCTGAACACCCTCTGCTTCTCTCGCGTAAACCATGTGGTCTGCACAGATTGTTATTGTTTCTATGTAATGGAATTATTATGTGGTTACTAATTGCAATATCCTCTAAACTATTCACTATAGTTAAGACTATAGAAGCATGTTCTTTACCGAACGTTCTTCTGACCCAAAAGCGATTCTGCTAGCTGAGTTGGAGGTCTTTGTTATCCCTGCTTTTTGAGTTCCTGTGGTGACATTTCCACAGATACTTTCGTCCCGTAACACATTTCTTTATTTCTAACCGAGACGGAAAATATCAATTTTTTGATATTTAGGTTTTTGATATTTAACTTTTAATGATCTAATATAAGGGAATATTTTCTTAAAATATATCATCCTCTATTCAATATGTTTGGGGCTGAACTTCCAAAAAACACTGAAACATGTATTTTTTATTTTTAACCGAGAAGCCAAATCCTAGTTCTCAAAGATCTACCTTTGAAAATGCCTTCGTAGGGAAATACTTTCATAAAACGTTACATTCCCTGTTTCAGCTCGTTAGGGGTTGCATTTCCAAAAATACATAAACACGTTTTTTTCCAAGCGAGAAGTTAATAGACGCAGCTTAAAAATGATGAGAAGTAATGCCTGAAATTTGGTATTCTCGGCACATTCATTGTGGATCTCGGAATACTGAATTCTCGAAGGATTTGCAAAATGGAATGCGTCACTTGTCTAGCTCCAACTAACATTCTATGTTCAAAGTGTGTTAGTTCCCTTCAAGTGGCCATAATCTCGTTGGAAGCCCTTTCATATAAATCACGGGAGTAGAAATGACAGCTCCTCGAATGCACTGTCCTCTTATGTCTTGTGTACGCAATACTACCGCCGTCTGTATATGTGCACTTCGCTACCCCATGACTTGTCACGTCTTTCTAGACGTTATCTGTTTTGAGATGTGATTTAGTAACGTACGCTGATATTTTAAGACAAATACACCTCAAATTCACGAACGATGTTTTCATTTCAAAATTTATATTTACAGCAGGTTGCGTCAGAGTACAGCAGTTGTTTGTTTTTTGAAGTAACAATATTTTCGCCTCTAGGTTATATTCTGTAGTATTGGCTTTTAGTGATAATACAAGGGTATAAGAAAACCTCAAACACTCACTAGTATTCCTGTATGATTTTATCATCATCATCATCTTCACCTGTCATTCTGCAACCACTGCCGAATATAAATATCAGCTGGCAATTCCTGCGTCTTGTAGTCCTTAGCTTTACGCTTTCGTGTTACTTTTGAAGGTCTTCTACTGTCGTATATTCACGTGTCATTGGGCCTTCGCCGCAATCTTTATTTGTTCTTTGGAATCCAGCATAGAACTTACTGGACCTAACAACCACTAATTTGCCTGTCTACATACCCTAGCTTCCTACATTTCATATTTAGTGACGTAATTGTTTATTCTATGCCAGGGCGATTCATTATCAGTTTATTTGTTTTTCTTTCTCTCCTTGTAAATCCCAAGATATATTAAATGGTTTCTACTTTAATGGCAGTAATATTTCCTGGTAGGACGCGACACAAATTCTTTCTGTTTCAACCTTCCCATGATTCTGACTAAGTGTCGCAGTACGAAGTCCGTTTGGTTTACAGACTTCCAGTAAAACAATTTATTACATCTAACCGTGACTACCTGCTCAGATACCTACCCCAATGGTCAAGTTAAGTATCTCTACCCTTTCCCCTAAGCTGCATTAGCGAACAACTGACATTGGCCACTAGTAAGGAACTCACATTTACTCTTATCAGTTACAGTATAGGAAAAGGATACAGAAAGGACACAGGTGTATAAATATCCACATAAAATCGATAATTTAACGGCTTTCTTTCTTTCGAGACGCATTCTCCCTTCGCAATCATATCGAATAGTAATTCAAAACAACGTACACCCGCGACATTAAAAATATATATGGGATAGATCTCACTGATCCAGCTGATCGTCTATCCATTGCTCGCTGTGCAACACAAACATTTCGAATGGTTTCATATTCAGAGTCCCTGTCTCTGCGACCTAAGATTGTAATTCATGCTGATTATTAACTTGCTTTTCAGACGCCCTGAAAGCTCGGGTTTGAAATGCCGTTTTTAGTTTAACGTCAGTTTCTAAGCCAACTCTCAGTTCAAGACTATACGCGAGTGCTCATTAAAAATTTATGAACCTGATTTATGTCCTGAAATATACGCCCAGGTATTCAATATGAGGTGTTACTATCGCGATCTGGCTTTGAAATAGAAAACAGGAGGTGGAAAGCCATAGGCAAAGCGCTACGAAAGGGCGTTGAAGATAACTCGATAGTGACACAATCGGTTACTCAACTTGAACATGAACTGTAAACCTCATACTACACAGACTCAATGGGTAAGAAATCTCACAATTTCTGCAGGGACATGTGTTTCCGTCAGCTGTTGCTTCCACAACCAAATGAACTGGAAACAGAGAGCGTGTGTAGTTAAATGAATAATTTACGGTGGTGTCATCTCCGACCACCATGTAACTCGAAGAACTGCGTCAGCCTCGCCTTACCTAGATTGCTGAAATTTCTCATGGAAAATCAATTATAAATTTAGGTCGTTTGAGCGCGCATAGAGTAGATCCTGAGTAAAAGAAAATTTAAGTGAATGGAGCACGTTTTGTATGTAAACAATATTCGATAGTACTTTAAATCAAAAAGAAAGTGTGAGATAACGAATCTGTGAAGCCCAACTGTATCAAAAATCTTATACAATGCGTGAATCGATAGGGTAATCAAATTAGCCGATTGGTTACAAACGAAATCAGAAGATTTAACAAAAAAATTGGAAATTTGTGGTAAGTCCTATTGGACCAAACTGCTGAGGTCATCGGTCCCTAAGCTTACACACTACTTAATCTAACTTAAACTAACTTACGCTAAAGACAATACACACACCCATGCCCAAGGGAGGACTCGAAACTCCGACAGGAGCAGCCGCGAAAACCGTGACAAGGCGCGTCAAACCGCACGGCTACCCCGCGCAGCAAAGATTTAACATTCCTTGTTTTGCAAATCAAACTGCCTTTTCCTGCTGCTATTTATTTTATTTACTCCATACGCGTTTCGCCTTATATGGGACAAACCACTCCACATTTGCAGAACATCTAAGAGAAAATGATCACAAACCAACCACTAGAGAAGATGACACGAGAATAATTAGATTCAACAATAAAAAGCACCTTCCGCGCATGCAAGAAAATTACCACATACATAAAACCAAAGCAGAGGGGAAAATCCTGTTGAATGACCAAGTACACATGCCAAGCAATTCATTATTTACACTAATACATAAAATAATAGAATAATGCTCACAAAAAGGATAAATATAAAAGTAGTGTTCAATGTAATAATAATAGAACCCAACATCTTTATACTCACTCATCCATGACCCCTCCCCAGAATACTGAAACGAAAGTTCAAAACAGCTGTCACCAAAGTTTCAGCCACTCGCTAACAGCTAGTGCAACGTCCCCCACCCCCCAACCCCAAAAAAAATTACAAATAAAAAAAAATTAAAAAAATAAAAGTCGGCTGTACCCCCCCCTCTCTCTCTCTCTCTCTCTCACTCATACGCGCACACACAGTATAAACAGCATAAACAGAAGTTAGTAACGAACATATACTTCTTTAGGTTGGCGACACATGGGCAAACATACCAGAGACGATGAAACACGTAATGGAGTCGCAACATTTACGCTGTGTAAAGAAGCGTACGACAAAATAGTTGTATCGAGTGACAGAAGAACGATAGTCCACCACAAAAAAAGAGTGAAAAACATGCTGAACAGTGTGTGGATCGCAAAAACACGAAGAAGTGAATATAGAACAGTGACAAAAGTGGTAGTGCGACCTCCAGACCAGATGTGAGGAAACGCAGATCAGCAAATCGTAAGTAATTACATTTTTTACAAAAAATCGCGAAATTAACTGTTTGATAATTTATAACTAACAAAACAATATCATTATAGATCCCACTAATGATGCCTTAAAACAGTAGAAGGCGAAAGGCGAATGGAGTAAATAAAATAAATAGCAGGAGGAAAAGACAGTTTGATTCGCAAAACAAGTATTTACATGCTTGCTGCGGAGGATGGCCACACAAACAAACATGTTATTTAACATTCCTTCCTATCATCATGACTGAAAGTTGAGCAAAGCAACTTAACAAACGGTTTACAAATAAGCTTGCAAGTGAGAGAAGCTGTTTGTAAGTGCCTTGAATTCAGAGATGAACAATTCAGTGACGGATACTAAACACCAGTCTGAAGCAAACAAGAACGAGTACAAAGACCAGCGTAGCACAAGGCAAGTTCAGATACAAAATTTAACTCGAAAATGACACAATGTAACTTATCTTCAATGATAATGATCCCATTTATGTTCATGGAACTGGATCCGCTCTGCTTAGTGTAAACTCACCACAATGCTGAAAGTTGCTGATGGAAAGCTTCCATATCATTAAACAAGGCAATTACCTTCGGGATGGCTAGGCTGGAAAACCAGAGGAGAAAACCTAAGATAAACCTAAGTTACCTCATATCGATTGAGTTAATACGTAGGGGAAAGTGTTGTACTTGGAAGATTGCGTACCTAGGAACACGTGATATTCGTGGTGGGTGTTTGAGGCTAGTGAGCAATATTAGAATCACAGAAGGAACGCACTCTAGACACCGCTGTAAATAGTTGCGACATTTCCTGTTGTTTTTGTTCTTGTGAGACATGAGGTTCTGTCTTGTGCAGCGTTTGTAAATACATTGCATATTTAATATTTAACATATTTTAATGAAGAAGAATCCCCATTTCGTTTTCGATTTTTAAAATATAGCAAATGGTAAAATAATTGTAGTTTAAAAGCATGTAATATTTACTTTATAATGTGGAGTGCCATTTATACTGTACTCTAAGAAAATATAGCAAAAATTAATGTGGAAACAAAATATTTTCAAAAACCTTACATATAACAAGTTTGTAAAATAGTTCCCAAATCGGACGCCTTCTAAAAATAATTAAAATAACACTAAATAAAATTAGAAAAAGGTATTAGATTACAGAAAACATAATCTGGCTGCAAGGCTGGCGTAATACAATATCTTCCAGAGTGTTATACCGTTTCTCTGTGTTTTCTTTTATGAACCAAAGAACCTTGCAACAGAATAATGCTGCAGGCTTTCTTACTGACAGCGTGATTTTGTGACGTTTAAGGAAAACCTTAAGCCACTTTCTCCCAGCAATTTCTTCAAACGGGTGTTCAACGTTATTTCTCTCTGCCTACTGTATTGCTGTGCTTAACATGTCATATGAGTAAGCCCAAAGAGAGAAGCTTCCATACCAGGACAATATTTAGCAGCTCTTCTTCAAGACCGTGACCAAAACTGTAGGATTTCCGCTTTCTCTGCTGCTTCTTCAGTTGTGTTGCGTGTTGGAAAATGTAATTGTTTTCGGAACATATAAAATTAATTGTTGGTAAGGCGGGTACCAGGTTGAGATTCACTGGGAGAGTGCTTAGAAAATGTAGTCCATCAACAAAGGAGGTGGCTTACAAAACACTCGTTCGACCTATACTTGAGTATTGCTCATCAGTGTGGGATCCGTACCAGGTCGGCTTGACGGAGGAGATAGAGAAGATCGAAAGAAGAGCGGCGCGTTTCGTCACCGGGTTATTTGGTAACCGTGATAGCGTTACGGAGATGTTTAATAAACTCAAGTGGCAGACTCTGCAAGAGAGGCGCTCTGCATCGCGGTGTAGCTTACTCGCCAGGTTTCGAGAGGGTGCGTTTCTGGATGAGGTATCGAATATATTGCTTCCCCCTACTTATACCTCCCGAGGAGATCACGAATGTAAAATTAGAGAGATTAGAGCGCACACGGAGGCTTTCAGACAGTCGTTCTTCCCGCGAACCATACGCGACTGGAACAGGAAAGGGAGGTAATGACAGTGGCACGTAAATTGCCCTCCGCCACACACCGTTGGGTGGCTTGCGGAGTATCAATGTAGATGTAGATGTAGATGTACTTACCTTCTTCCAATCCATCATCTTTCTCTGAAATGCATTAATGGCTTTAATCATTTTAGACGCGCTCAAACTTCTTTGATGAACATTCCCATAATGCTCTTGAAATGTTAGGGAAAATTCCGAGAGCGTAAGAATGTGCGCCAACACATGAGGAAGTAAGAGGTCCAGTTTAAGCAACTGAGAAGGATCAGCGTACGCTATTACAGCCTACACATTGTTAAGCCAATAAACTTTTGACTAAACGTGTAAGCGAATCCAACACATTAAAAAACCATAATTGTTAGGATTTTATGTATATAGTAAGTAAAAACGCTGGTTTATTTAAAAAAGACGTTCTATTAACATGTTATTTTATGGTGTTGTACTGGAGGAAGTAAAGCTGTGAGGACGGGGTGTGAGTCGTGCTTGGGTAGCTCAGTTTGTAGAGCACTTTCCCGCGAAAGGCAAAGGTCCCGAGTTTGAGTCTCGGTCAAGCACACCGTTTTAATCTGCCAGGAAGTTTCAGGATCATTTTTATTCAATATGGCGCTCCTCTGTGCATGGCACAGCCAGTGATGTGGCTGTTGCAGATATGGCAGAATTAGCACCCGTCATTTCCCTATAGCCGGGCATTCCAGGTCATCTGATCTTAATCAGTGCGACTTCTGGCTGTGGCGTCATCCGAAATATGTTGTGTTCAGTGTTCCAATTACGAACGTAACTGAATTGAAGGTACTCATTGCGATGTGCATTCCGAAGGTGATCCCGAGATACTCCGATCTGTTGTGGACCGCACTGTTCATCGATTTCAACTTTTGGAAGAAAATTGTGTACAGTATACTGAACATGACAGTGTTGACTGGAATACTCTCTTTCGAATTCTGAAGGTGGCAGGTGTACAAATACAAGGAGCGGAAGGCAATTCACAATTTAAACAGAAGCCAGATGGCAGTTACAAGGGTCGAGGGATATGAAAGGGAAACAGTGGTTGAGAAGGGAGTGAGACAAGGAGCGATAGGCTATTCACAATTTAAACAGAAGCCAGATGGCAGTTACAAGGGTCGAGGGGTATGAAAGGGAAACAGTGTTTGAGAAGGGAGTGAGACAGGGATGTTATTCAATCTGTGTATTGAGCAAACAGTGAAAACATCAAAAGAAAAATTTGAAGTAGGAAATAAAATCCATAGAGAAAAAGTATAGACTTTGAGGTTTACCAATGACAGTAATTCTGTGAAAGACAGCAAAGGACCTGGAAGAGCAGCTGAACAGAGTGGACAGTGTCTTGAGACCATCAACAAAAGCAAAACGAGGATAATGGAATGTATTCGAATTAAATCAGGTGATGCTGAAGGAATTAGATTGCGAAATGAGACACTGCAAGTAGTAAATGAGTTTGCTGCTGTCATGGATTGTGCGGCTCATCCCGGCGGAGGTTCGAGTCCTCCCTCGGGCATGGGTGTGTGTGTTGTCCTTAGGATAATTTAGGTTAAGTACTGTGTAAGCTTAGGGACTGATGACCTCAGCAGTTAAGTCCCATAAAATTTCACACAAATTTGAAAAAAAAAGTAAATGAGTTTTACTATTTGGGGAGCAAAATAACTGATGATGGTCGAAGTAAAGACTGGCTGTGGTAAAGAAAGCGTTTCTGAAGAAGAGAAATTTGTTAGTATCGAGTATAGATTCAAGTGACAGGAAGTCTTTTATGAAAATATTTGTATGGAGTGTAGCCATGCATGTAAGTGAAACATGGATGATAAACAGTTTAGACAAGAAGAGAAAAAAAGCTTTGGAAATGTGGTGCTACAGAAGAACGCTGAAGATTGGATGGGTAGATCACGTAACTAACGAGGAGGTCCTCAATACAATTGGTGAAAAGAGGAATTTGTGGCACAACTTGACTAGGAAGAGGGATCGGTTCGTAGCACACGTTCTGAGGCATCAAAGGATTATCAATTTAATATAGGAGGGAAGTGTCGGAGGTAAAAATCGTAGAGGGAGAACAAGAGTGGAATAAACTACGCTGATTCAGAAGGATGTAGGTTGCTGTAGTTATTCGGAGATGAAGAGGTTGGCACAGGATAGAGTAGCATAAGAGAGCCGCACCAAAGCATTCCCTGGACTGAAGACCACAACAACAACATACTGAAGATGTCTTGTGCCAGTATCAAGACAGTTAAAACAGATGTCATTTTGCTTTTCATGCGGTTTTTAGTCATAGGACGATTAAAAATCTTTGTCATCTTGTCATTTTGCATTTTGTGCGGTTTTTGTTCCCGGGACAATTAAACACCAATGCCATTTTGCTTTTAAAACCGATATCATTTAGCCGTTTATGTGATTTTTAGCAGCAGGACGATTACAAACTAATTTTCCCATCTGATGTGGTGCGATATTACCACAACCGTTGACTGCCGAACTTGTGCAGTCTCGCATTCAACAGTAAGTGTAATGTGCAACACAAATCATAGTTATCGATGTGATATATCTGTCATTTGTAGTTGACCACTTTTACTTTGGGATACTTACAGTGCCACCTATGGTAAAATTTTCGTGATTTTTTTGTTTCATGTCGTTTCCACTCGCATCAACAATATGCTGTTGAAATTTGACGTCAGTCTGAGCTGTGGTTCTCTTTCTACAGCGTTTTGAAACTGCAGTTTTTATTATGGACGTAGAGAGAAGGAGAGGGATCGAAAAAACAGAGAGAGTTCACTCCACAACACTGACAGTGGCAGCAAAGAGTTGCTTCTGTGGGCGTACATGTGTTTCTTAATGGATGAATGTAATTCGTCAAACATTTTCTTAAGATGGATGATAGAACTATGTAGACTAAAATACAAAAATGCTATTTAGAGTATTAAATTCGTAATTTGGTAATGCAGAAGAGACGAGTTTACAGTATAGGGCAAATAATATTACCATTCCTCACTGGCCACGATAGTGCCAGTCATGTTAGTAGCTTAGGACAAATCCAGCTGCGTCAAAGAACAAATTATAAGAAAAATATATCATAAAACTTAACTAACCCTTAGCTACTGCAAAAACTTTTAATTCCTTATATTTCTACAGCTGCAGTCTTCTTATTTCGCTGTGTAAATTTACTAACACGAAACAAAATGAAACATTTAGCCGTGCGACCTCGTAGTCTGTTATATGCAGTATTAATTGGAAGTGCTCTGAATTGCAGTCATTCGAATGTGCAGGCGTCAACAGTTCAGTAGCACGGCGTTCATTAACTGCATATTGAATTGGAATCTAATTCGGCTAATCCAGCTAATGTGAAAAGCTGTTATCTTCTGCGCCTCTTCGGATCGTGGTTGCGAAACAGTTGCATTTAAACGAACATTCTGCTCATTCCGCAACGGATCACATCTGCATTCCCTTTAGAAATCTCATTTGCTACGTTCTTCTCTCTACGTATAGTAACTCTGCAGTATTTTCCTGTGAATCGGGTAATTTACTTTATTAATAATCACCTCGCTTCTTATGCCACAAACGATAATTCGTAATTCAGATTAATCTTATAAAGTTGATTCCCCTGTATTCCTCTTTGTGCATGTTTTTCAGGTGGCTGAGGATTGAATCCTAATAAAAACTTCAGCAGTTGATACTATCGTCAGCGTCTATACAGGACGTCACAGTATCGCTGTACTCGGAAGTCCCTGACGGAAATTATTGTCAACAGCGTCTGCTACGTCACACGTTTATCGAAAGTGTTTTATCTACGCTACGAATTCGATTCATACTCCAATCTCAATGTATATTTACACATTTGTCTCTATTTTCATCGCGGGCTTCACGTCCACATCCTGATTGTTAGAAGTAATATCATGTCACACAAACCAAAACACAGAATGCTGAGATTTAAAAGAGCTTCACGTCTCATTCTTAGCATTTATATTACAAAATGTATAGGTCACAGTATCCAGAACGAGATTTTCAGCCGCGCGGGATTAGCCGAGCGGTCTACGGGGCTGCAGTCATGGACTGTGCGGTGGGTACTGGCGAATGTTCTAGTCCTCCCTCGGGCATGGGTGTGTGTTTGTCCTTAGGATAATTTAGGTTAAGTAGTGTGTAAGCTTAGAGACTGATGAGCTTAGCAGTTAAGTCGCATAAGATTTCACACATATTTTTTTGAGATTTTCACTCTGCAGCAGAGTGTGCGCTGATATGAAACTACCAGGCACATTAAAACTGTGTGCCAGACCGAGACTCGAACTCCGGACCCTTGCCTTTCGCGGGCAATGTCTCTGCAATATCCTTTCTTTCAGGAGTGCTAGTTCTGCAAGGTTCGCAGGAGAGCTTCTGTAAAGTTTGGAAGGTAGGAGACGAGGTACTGGCGGAAGTGAAGCTGTGGGGACAGGGTGTGATTAGTGCTTGGGTAGCTCAGTTGGTAGAGCACTCGCCCGCGAAAGGCAAACGTCCCGAGTTCGAGTCTCGGTCCGGCAGGAAGTTTCAGGTTACAGTATATTTGTTAGTTAATATACACTAAGGAAAAAAGAAACGCAACACTAAGAAATTACCGGAGTGGGATGGTAATATGTAAATGTGACGTATAAATGTGTGAATGTGACAAAAAGTGATTATACCTTCAGAAAAATTGGACGGTTTGTTCACGAGAAAGGGCTTCAAAAACTGAGTAAGTCAATAAAGCCTTGTCCACCTTTGGGCTTTATGGAAGCAGTTGTTCCTCTTGGCATGAGGTATTTGGTGTCCTCTTTAGAGATTGTATGCCAGATTCTGTCCAAGTGGCGTGTTAGATCGTAAAAATCCCGAGCTGGTTGAATGACCAGCGATGACGTGTCTCGAGACACCCCGGACATTGGTGGGATACGAACTTGATAGTCACTTGTCATATGACCCGACATCTTTGAGTGGTGGGTTTGCGGTGCCATTTCCTTCCATAACAAGCCTCATTCCGTCGTCATCCGAGGTACCCTTACAGCACAGTAGTATGTCGAAGATATTCTGCGCCACGCTGTTTCTCTTGATGTCAACCCATCCTGGGCTTACATTTTAGCATGATAATGCCTACCTGTACACGGTGAGACTTTCTACTGATTAGCTCCGTGCTTGCCAAGCCCTACCTTGGCCAGAACACTGAACAACTGAGAACGTTTGAAAAGCATTAGGGAAAGGCCCTGAAACGAGTTCGGTAACTTGAAGATATAAACACCAATTGGACAGAATTTGACACGATACCCCTCAGAATAGCTTCCAGCAACTCTGTCAATCAATGCCTAGCCGAATAACTGCTTGTATGAGGGGCAGAGGAACACCAACACGTGATTGACTTGTTCAATTTCTGAAGTTTTTTCTCTTGAATAAATCCACCAATTTCTCCGAAGTTGTGATCATTTCTTTGTCTGTACACGTACGTCACATCTACAGGTTTCCGTCCTACCCAGATAATCCCTTCGTCGTTCATTTTTTGTTTGTTTTTCTTTTTTGTCTTAGAGTGTTTTATATTTTGCTATATACTGTCTACTTGTAGTAGGAATATCCTCCTAATTTTCACCTTACTAAACTTATATGTTGGAGTGGCATTATTGCTTTACTGTGATGGCAATTAGAGATTCCTACGTCTTAGCATGTAGCAACCTTCTGAGCTTCGTCTCTGTATCATCCTGATGATGACTGCGGAGCATTGCAGTATGGACTCCATGAAACAGTTATCGTGGGAGCCGCTCGAAACTAACGGAGATTGTTCGCAGCTGTGTCCTTAGTGCACATACCTCGCTTCATTTCGTTCCAGATTTGCTCATTAAGATTTAAGATAAGCGGCTTGTGCAACTACGCAATTATCTTCATTTTCAGGTTTGTTTCTCAGATCATTCTGCCATGAATATGAGGCAACTGTTTGCCTAGGCTTATAGAAGTAAAAGTCGCCTCCGGGAATTTCTTTTGTCATTTCTGACAGGTTTGGTGCACTAATCTCTTCATCCAGAGCTTTTCTTACATCCAACGTCAATGTTATTTGTTTGATATATCGGACTAGCAACATTCCCTTACTTTTTGCCATTTACGGCTCCCTGCACTACCATCGCAGTAATTCCGTCACGTCTGCCCGTTGTTCAACTCAACGATTTCGGTATAATCCTTCCCTCGCGTAATGTGAGGAGAACCTCGTTATTTCTTACAAGTCAAGATATTCCTCTAGCGCCATAATTCAACTCTTCGATTCTCTCCGTTTCTTGTTCCCCACAGTGCATGACAGATTTCCGTACAGTGCTCTACCTCATTCGTAGTATTATGCCAAGAAGTATCCAAACGAACTGAATTATGTTCTGTCTGATTTGTACGCAGAAGAAAGAACGACCTGATTGTGTTCCGTCTGATTTGCACGCAGCCCACAGATTGTAACATTCATGAATATCCCTTAATCTGATTTTGGTACATTCGTTTTGTTATACAAAATAAACTACGCAATACAATTAAAAGGTTTACTTTTTGGAATCACTGTAATTGTCGTGCCAAGTTGACGTTTGAAATTTCGCTCAAAAGTGCTCTAGAATGCCCTCTGTAGAGATGGAAAGTGAGGCATCCTGAAGCAGCAAAATGTCAACAAATGCGAAAATAAATAAATAAATAATTAATTAAAAATAAAAATAAAATAAAGACTGAGCTCGTAACGCCAAGCGCTTCTGCGCCCAATCACAGAATTCCCATCCGGTTGTGGGTAACTGCTGCCAAAACACCACGCGCGCACGTGGAACATGGAGTGTTTAATGTTTGTTGCACCAGTCATGCGGCGCTCCAGTACCTGATGTCTGTCTTGCGAACCTAATATGCCGTAGAAATTAATCATCGCATCCTGCGCCCCTCAGTACGCCGACCTTCGGGCAGAAACGGGTATACTGTGCAATGGACGTCCAGTGCTTGCATTCTGTCAGCTGGAACCTGAGCGACAGAGTGGGTTGTATGAAAGAGTTAATCACACAAATACAGTAAATATTGGATGTGGTGACGTGGTAGCAGAGTGCTGATAAGTATCAGAGTCGATCTTAAGATATCTTACTCAATCTCGTTGTACTCGTTTTTAGTTGCTTTACAGGAGGAGGGAGAAACTGACGAAGTATACTATAGCTGCAGTCAGTTTTGAAAGCGAGCTGCATGGGCCACTGCTATCTTAATGTCACCGAGTTGAGCGCCGTCATACTGTTATGGCATCGGCTAAGAGAGAAAGGCAAATCGCCAGTATGGTGGAATAGAAGGGCAGCTGTAATTTAGTGTATGGTTCCTTCTTGCAGACGAAAAATTGAAATTCCTGACTCATCGTGATAGAATTGTTCAGATACTATGGCAAAATGACAAGAAATTAATTATCTAGTGAAGCTGGCAGAATAATTCTGTGCTACTTGAAGAAATACGTCGATCATCAGATATCGCCAAACAAATTATGCAATTGCGTTTTCACGTTTTCGCGGCGGAATGACTGCCCAATTAAATTTCGTGGGTGCAGCTAGATGATAAATTCAGTTTCTTCTTTTAATATTTCGGCTGTACATCGTACAGCAAACTTCAGAGTAGGCTTAAAGTCTGACGCTCCAGCGCTCGCGGACCGCGCCACTGTGCATGCGGCCACAGACACCAGAGACGTTGACCGGTGACAAAGTAGTAAAATGTGCATGAGTTATATCTGTGGCTGTGCAGTCGATCCACGCTGGGATGTCATTGTACCACTCTGAACTGCACCGTCGCGACACCTTAGTACGGTTATGAATTAAATTCGGGATAAGCGAATTTTAGTTACCTCTTGCACCACTGAGTAGCAGAGAGATAAGGCAGGCGCTAAACATTCGAAATTTTCGTACAACTTACGTCGAACAATATCAATATGGTATTTTTCCACAGACGATTTATTTGATTGTAGTAGACGGTTGTACATGTAGTGTACCTACATCTTTCATGGATTGAACGAATCGTCTGTCGGACGCATGAGACTACGCATTCGCAGGAGGTTTCTGCTTACTTTGGGTCCGTCCTATTGTTGACTACAGGCTTCCCACACATGGCAGGAAAGCTATGGTTTTAAATCTTTCTGTGTTTCCTTCTGCATTGCTTATGGCCACCCTTGGTTTCATCCGCAGCGCCTTACGTATCTGCTACGGAGAATATCAGTAGGCTTAAAAAAAACTCTCTTTAAATGTAGGAAATCCTGCAGACAGCTCTCGTCAACAATGATGAGTGCTCTGTGAACTAAAGTTCTGAGAACATTCATCGTCTGCGAAAAATGTTGGCAGCTACCTATAAATCTCTATTGGTCATCGAGTCGCGCTCGAATGTTTGGGTTCCCCATCAAGTTGAATTGAAATTAGACATTAAAGCAGTTCGAAGGTGCGCTGCTAGATATGTCACCGGTAGCTTCGATAAACATGCGACTGTTGCGGAGATGATTTGTGTACTCAAACGGGAATCTCTGTATGGAGGACGAGGTACTTTCCATGAAGTACTATTGAAAAATTTAGAGAACCTGCATTTGCAACTCTCTGCAGGAAGGTTGTATTGCTGAGAAAGTATATTTTGCGTAAAGATCACGAACAAAACTAAGAAAACTTAGGGCTCAGTTGGCGGCATATTGTTTTGAGTCATCAAGCTTCTGACTAGTTTGATTCCACCCGCCTGTGTCAACATTTTCATTTTCGAGTATCAACTGGAATCTCAGTCCACAATTACTTGTTTAATGTATCCCCGTATCTGTCTCTCTCTACAATTTTTACCCTCTATAGCTGCTTATACTCCCATGCAAGTTATTCCCTGATATATTAACAGGTGCCCAATCATCCTGTCCCTTTTTCTCGTCAGTGTCTTCCATATATTCCTTTCCTCGCAGATTTTGCGGACAACCTCCCAATTCCTTACCTTATCAGTCAACCTGATTTTCGACATTCTTCTGTAGCGCCACATATTCATTCCTTACAATAAACTCTGTAACTCTTCTTAGTTTCGATCAAAATATCAATGTGATTGGTGAATATTTTCAGTGATATCTGTTCACCTGACTTTTATTCCCACCCGGGTTCGATTCCCGGCGGGGTCAGGGATTTTCTCTGCCTCGTGATGACTGGGTGTTGTGTGTTGTCCTTAGGTTAGTTAGGTTTAAGTAGTTCTAAGTTCTAGGGGACTGATGACCATAGATGGTTAGTCCCATAGCGCTCAGAGCCATTTGAACCATTATTCCCACATCTGAAACTTTCTTTTATTTTCGTCATGGCTTCTTCCCTATACTGATTGTCTTATACCCTTTTTAATTGCAGCTCTTCGTTCTTGGTTTCGAGGACTATTTTTTCCTCTTGGTTTTTGTACATTTTGTGTATTATTTGTGTTACCCCACAATGTACCCCTATTTTTGTCAGAATTTCGAACATTTTCCACCATTTTACATTGTCGAACGAATTTTTCAGGTGGATCAATCTCATAAGCATGTCTTGATTTTTCTTCTGTGCTGTTTCAATAATCAACCGCAATGTCAGAACCGCCTTTCTGGTATCTTTACCTTTCCTAAGGCCAACTAATTGTCATCTAAAAGATCCCCAAGTTTTCTTTCCATTCTTCTGTATATTATTCTGTCAATAACTTGGATGCGTGGGCTGTTAAGCTGCCTGCAACATAATTCTCGCAATTGTCGGCTCTTGCTTTCTTCGGAATTGTGTGAATGTTAATTTTCCGAACGTCCCATACATTCTATTCAGCAACGTGAATAGTTATGTTACCTCTTCCCCCAACGATTTTAGAAACTCCGATGGAATGTTATGCCTCATTGCGAAGCTCTTTTAAATGGGATTCTAATACTGGATTTTGTGTCTGTTCCCTGCCGACACCTGCTCCTACTACTATAAAGGTTCTCCCCCTCATAAAGACCTTCAATGTACTCTCTTCTCTGCATTTGACAGTGGAATTCGTAATGCCCTCTTAACGTTACCCTCCTTGCTTTTAATGTCACCGCAGGTTTTATTGACTTGTCTATATGTTGTAACAGAACAACCGCCAGTGATTTCTCTTTAGATTTCTTCACATTTTTAATGCAGGAATTTCGGCGTAGCTTTCTGAATTACTTATTTATTTTCCGTATTCCCCAATTCCACTGAAGGTTTTTTTGCTTTCCCGTTTCGTCGATTAAGTGAAGTAATTCTTCTGTTATCCCTGGTTTCGTCGCATTCACCTTCCTTATACCTATGCTTTGTCGCCCCTTTTAGAGATGTCCATTCCTCTTCAATGCCTATTTATTATCGCAGAGAACTTCTTTGCGCAGTCATCCTTCCTAAATAGTACCTTAAACTTCGGCCGAATCTTCATCAGTACTAAGTTTCGATCAGCTCGTGTGTACGGTTTACAGTCCATTATCTGAATTCGAAATGTCTCTTTTACCACGATGTGATGGAGCTGAAATCATCCCGATTCTCCCGACTTTTGTCAAATATACCTTCTCATCTAATTATTCTTTAAGACAGTATTCGCTATTACTAGCTGAAATTTATTGCAAAAATCAATTAGTCTTTGTCTTAACAGGCACGTATTCTCCGTTGTAACCCTTTCTTCTACTCATTCCCTTGGAACCGGATTCCAATAATCTATGAATATTGATTTTGGTCTCGCTTTACTTACTTAATTACCCGTTAAAAATACTCACATACTTTTGTGACTCTTTATACTCTGCTTGTGACGTCGGTGTGTATATCTGAACAATTGTTGTCGATGTTAGTTTGCTGTCGTTTCTGATGAGGCAACCCTGAGCTATTAACAGTAACTCACATTCTGCCCTACCTTCCTATTCATAAGGAATCCTACTCACGGTATAACATTTTCTGCAGCTCTTAATCTTACCACGCACTCTGCTAGGTAACCTTCGAACCAACGGTGGCACAGTTAATGTTATAATTCGACCTGGTAGGAAGATTATCGTCGCTTATCATGTCCTACAGCTCCTGCAAACTACCCTCTGTAGTAATGTCTAACAGATTCGTGTGGTCCACGAAATTACAGGTTGGTTCAAATGGCTCTGAGCACTATGGGACTTAACTTCTGAGGTCATCAATCCCCTAGAACTTAGAACTACATAAACCTAACTAACCTAAGGACATCACACACATCCATGACCGAGGCAGGATTCGAACCTGTTACCGTAGTGGTCGCGTGGTTCCAGACTGTAGCGCCGAGAACCGCTCGGCCACTTCGGCCGGCCAGAAATTACAGGCCCCTGCGAGTTTCTGCCAGGTTTTAATAATTTCTAGCGAGAGGATTTAACTAACCGATAAAAATTTGAACGCCACGGATAACACAATATTGTTTAGAACCACTACAGAAAGCACCTATGCAATGCTTAATAGGGAGCATACAGCCATTATTTACTTTCATGACCCAGTATCCAACTGTGTTACTGCTTCTCACCTATTCTTTATGATGAAGGGAGGAAATAATCAGTCGAGGGTATGGGGTAACTGGTATTTTTTTCAATACCGATGGCATTTCAATAACTAGCCGTGTGTCTGTTGGAATATACATCACCACAACTGGTATTTCCAGTTAACATAATTCACTTACGCCAAGTAATCATGGGAAGCGAGAGGGGAGCGCTGGGGTGGTTTCAATTTAATTTTACGCAGCCACCTAATCATACTTAAACCCATGCTCATTACAATCTTTTACTACAGGTCATGCAGAACACGTTCAGCAAAGACACTACAGGCGAGCTCGGTCAGGGCGATAGTGTGTACGCCTAAATATTTCAATTTTCGTTAAAACGTACGATGAAGAAAGGGTAGCAAGTGGTGCACTTAACTATGACTTCCAATGTTGGTTTAATCTTGCTTTCAGAAACAACTCCACGTTAATGAGCTGCGGGGAAGAACATTTACTATGGCGGGAAAATTTTGCAAGTCTTTATTCCATGAATGGGCATTAAAATCTGAACTTTCCTAGATACAAGAGATTAAACCGTGTATTTTACGTAACGCACTTAATTGGAGGCGAATCAAATAGTTACGGGGGGCACAAGAATCTTTAACTAATTATCACATCAATACTATTCCACCCAAGTAGAAATACAAAAAATACGGACACACAAGATTATTCCCACCCTTACACTCACCCTCTACTGTATGGTTATTGACTGGCCTACTATACATTTTCAGACGGAAACTGCACTTTGCCAATGTGGTTGTTGCTCCAACCAACCATGGGGTGGGAAAGCAAGTACACAAAGAAAACATATGGAAAATAATAAAAAAATCCCCCAAAAAATTACTGTAACCGAAAGACCACATTAAAATACATTAAATGGTGCGTGGCCTAACTAAGGCAAAAACACAAAATTCTACTGGTATTTGACTAAATTATGAAAATAAACTCCATTACGTGGGTTTAGTGGTACTATCACACCTGATTTCAGCACATGGACCATTTTGACGAGCAGTTTTGAGACATTCTCATACCTTTGTTAACGTTACCAAAATCGAGAGCTGCGTCTCCACATCTGTCCAGCGCCACTGCCCGGGAACAAGTGGACCTGTAGACACATCGCCTAATAGTTGTTCGTTCAAAAGCTCGTAGAGAGAATGCTATATCTAGATTCAACCTCAGTACATCTCTGATCTGACTTGCACACTATCTTTGCCAAACTTGTTCATGTTTAGGAGGCTGGTACTATTTTACCACAGAACCACTCTACTCATGCAGTGCTACAACCTCTGACCAGAGGTTTCTGCTACTTCACATAACATCTCATTCATACAGCCCTGGTTGCACAAGGGAAGGAATACAGGGAAACGTGGGACACACGAAACAAAAATCAATGAATAAATAAATAAACACCGCTTGGTCCATTCTCTTCTGCTTGTTACCGACAGACTTACATCCACAGAGTAAACAAAACACTCTTGCTATAATTCTCCGGTGCCAGGATTTATTGAAAAAAATAAGGAACGGGACAACCAGTTCCGTTTCAACTCATCTTACCTGAAATCCGAGTCCTCTTTCCATTTCACTTCACCGACCACCACTATATCTAGATTCAACCTCAGTACATCCCTTTTCGACTTTTTGCTTCCCTATCACGGTAAAACTTCTGACATTCGACGTCCCGGTTCATATATCGTTACCCTTTCCTTCATTATTCAGATTTTTCTTGTGGTCGTCTTCCCCTTGGCGATCCCCTCCTAGAGATAAGATTGGGGGACGGCTTGAGTTCTGAATCTTTTTCCAATGGAGAGATCAACATAACAACTTTTTAAATTGCAGGCCAAATTTCCTGTGGATACACGTTATGTGTCTTTAATGCAGTTGTTTCCTTGTCTTCTGCATCCCGATGGCATTGGTCACTACAGATACTTCCGCCACTTAGGGGCAGCTTCCCATCCCAATGGAAAAAGAGTGCCCAGAATCTTTCTCCGCTCCTCCGACTTCTTTGACAGGGCCATTGACAGAACAAGGGTAACTTGTTATGTGGGGAATCTTTGGCCACTGTTGCTTATGATCTTTATTCAAAATTCAAGCAGTGACATGGTTTGAGTACGGGACCGAGGACGTTTTTAATTATAGTCAAAGACCACGAGTGTCTGTCACGTATACACCCGTTTTCCCTTCTCTTCATTTTCGAGTTTAACTGGAAGGAGAACGACTAATAGCGATAAAAGATACCACGCACCGCACACCATATTCTGGCTTTCAAAAGATGCGCATAGATGCAGATAAACAATTTTTTTCTGGGTGGAAATTTAGTTTTATAAATAATTATTATAACCTCGTTATCTTTTGTTTTAATACCATTTGTGGCATGGATATTTTGTTGGGCCAGATTAATGGTTAAACAGTCCAAGATAATGTTACCCCACTCTGAAGGATCTTTCTAGGGCATATTGTACCATGTGATTGAGTTAGCAATGGCCAAGGATGTACTGAAACTATTTAAGATTTCCCTGCACCTAGAAATTCGAAGGATACAGCCCATTTTATTGGCATGGTGCACTGAGAAATGTATACCAAATTTTGTCCATGAATGAATTTAGACAGAACGAAAACGGGGAATGGGATGAGTCCCAATAATCCACTTTTCAGGGATTGAAGATGTGCTCTCCAGCGTGCCAGGCCTGGCAGTTCCAGATACCTCCAAGGAATTTGTCCTTCAGACTTACACATGAATGTCTCATGTCGTCTTGGTATTGTTGCAGGCACATCCCATGTGTAGGAGTCCTGTGGCTTTCGCATCGCGAGCGTTACTGGAGTTGGAGAGCAGGTACTTCCTTTATGAGTTGGAAGGAACAGTGGCTCTATTTGAGTAGTACGTGGGTAGATTGAGCGCGCTAGGTGTTATTTAATGATCAGAACCTCCCCACCCACGAATACAAAAATAAAAATTAAATTAATAAAATCATATTTGAAAATTTAAACCCGAGACCACCTTGGGATTAAGAGGCTAAGCACACTAAGAGAGTATTTAATGATCAAACCCATCGACATAAACATAAAAATTAATTCAATAAAAATAGACATAAAAATTTACTCATTGAGCGCAATAGAGTTTGGGACAACAAAAAATGAGCAACATAAATTCGACATCAAAACTTGATAGCAAATTTGACCGCACTAGAATTTGGAAGGCAAAAAATGAACAGCAGAAATGGATAAAATATGGGACAGCAGAAATTCATGGCAAATTTGAGCGCACTAGAATTTGGCACACAAAAAAGGGGCAGCAAATATAGACAGCAAAAACTGATAGAAAATTCCAGCGTACTAGCATTTGGGAGATCAAAAAACTGACAACAGTTTGAAAGAAAGTAAATGGAGATTGAAAGGACAAAGAAAATGGAGGGCAATTTGAAGGAATGTAAATGGAGATTGAAAGGACAAAGGAAATGGAGAGCAATTTGAAGGAATGTAAATGGAGATTGAAAGGACAACAATAAATGGACAACTTTGAGAGAAAGAAAATGGAGACTGAAAGTCAAGCAAAAAATTGACAACAATTAGAAAGAAAGTAAATGAAGGCTCAAAGGATAACAAAAAATTTGAGATCTATTTCTGCTGTCCTGTTTTTGTGTCCATTTCTGCCGTTCATCTTGTATCTCCCAAATTCTAGTGAGGTCAAAATTGCTATCAATTTTTGCTGTCCATTTGTCGTCGTCCATTTATTGTTGTTCCAAATTATGGTGCATTCAATGCATAATTTTTATATTTATTTTATTTATTTAATTTTTATATTTATTTTTGCGTGTGGGATGCGTTTGATCATTAGATAATCTCTTAGTGTGCTTATGCTCTTAATCCCGAGGTGGCCCAAGGTATAATTTTTTCAAATATAATTTAATTGATATAATTTTCATATTTATTTTTGTGGCTGGGGTTGTTTTGATCATTAAATAATCCCCTAGTGAGCTCAATCTACCCACTTATTCTTTATCGCTCTGATTAAGTTTCGGACGTATTCAGAACAACGCCCTTTCTTTTTTGAAAGCGACTATCGGATGCCTATTTGTGTGCTGAGGGTGGTCCCAAATGGGCGTTTGGGATCTTGGCCTCCCAATTTAACTTTAAGCAATCAAAAGCAGAATATTTTGGCGGTAAATTTGAGCTTCATGTTCTGAGGAGGGACCAATCACCCTTTAGTGACAATCCTCCCATTAGCTTTAAAATTCCGTTAATAGTAACAGAATTTCAAAAAGCCTTTCATCCCATGTTTCATCCCCTTCGGAGAGGAATTTCGGACACTACCTTCTTAAACGGTGCCTAAAGTATAAGATCCTCACCTTTTCCAAACTTCAAGCTTTTGTCCTTAGCATTTCGAGTTGGACAATAATGAATCAATGAATCGATCTGACCCTATTTCATACTCTTAGGGGCCGAATTTCCAAAAAAAAGTGAAACACATATTTTTTCCTCCCTTACCGTCAAACCAAACACCAATTTTCAAAGATGTAAGTTTAAAAGTGCTTTCGTAATGAAATATTCTCATACAACCTTTCTATTTCCAGAAACAGTGACTTGTGTATGTTTTATAACTAACAAATTTTCATAGATTTAGCTTCAAAAATGGTTGCACAATGCAATATTTCCATAAAATTTTTCATCCCTCTTTTCATACCCAACGGGGCTGAATTTCCAAACACAATGAAACACATAACTTATTTATGTTTCTAACTGAGAAGCATAATTTTAGCTTTCATAGATTTAGCTTTAAACATTGTTTCATACTTAACTATTTTCATAAAAAAATCTCATATTCTATTTCACCGCCTTAGGGGTTTAATTTCCAAAAACACTGAAACATGTATTTTTTTAATTTGCAACCGAAAAGTCAAATACCAGTATTTTTCAACAATGTTAAATTTTCAAAAAAGCTTTCACTCACTATTTCACCCCCACAGGGGAAATTTCCAAAAATGGTGAAACAGGTAGTTCTTCATATCTGATCGAGAAACCAAATATCAATTTTCGTAGTCTAGCTTCAAAATTGCCTTAATAGCATTTTCAAAAGAAAACCTTCGTCCCCTATTTCACCCATTTACAGTTGGAATTTCGAGCAATCCTCACAGCTTAAGATTCACAACTTACCCAAATTTCAGGTTTCTATCCTAAGTGGTTTGGGCTGGAGAATGATAGTCAGTCAGTCAGTCAGGACATTGCCTTTTGTAAATTGAGATTGTCTTAGTTTCGCTTTGTCTCCCCTTTTGAAGGGTCATTTGGGTGGTAATGTGCATCTTTTTCCACACCCTCATTGTTAGCTGCTGCCCGCCGATTTTAAATTGCAGTCTGTGCTACTCTAGAGTTAGGTAGTGGATGCATGCTGCTAAGCGGATACTGCCTTTTTCTTTTGGAGTGGACGGCAGTGCGCTGGCGAAATGAGGAATGTACTTCTGACAAAAGCAAGAGCGTACAGTAAGCAGTAATGAGATAGCGCGTACTGTGTGTCTGCATGTTCTTGGGCGTGGGGAATGCATGGGAGCAGATTCTGGCCCTGACAGTTTATTCAGCCTGTCGTTCTTGAGTTTGTACAGTATGTAACAGTGACAGATCCCATCCGTAATCCAAACAGTGCTGGAGTCACGGATTTTGAGAACTCACTTTAATACCTTGATTTCTGGTTACAACACCACCTCTCTGAATGAGACACATCCCGGTAGCTGGACTGAAAACGTGAAAGTTGTCATTTTAGACCTACAGCATAAGGCACAACACGGAAATACTTCAGTTTTCCTGCCTGGTTTCCTGTAAAGATGGTCCTGTCACTGACAAGATCACACTTCGTCGTGGCTTTGTTTATGGAGCGGTGCTATAAAGGCGAGAATCTTAAAAAATCCGTAACTGCCTTTCAATAAAGATCACATAAAGTTTTATTCCAAGAGATGCCTTGTTTATTGTGTGCTGTACTTTTTGACGTGGCACTGTTAACTTACACACAAGGTATTAGAAGACATGTAGTACTTTACACCTGTGAATGATAATAACAGAGTAACACTATTCTACAATGAAAATTCCTGGCAAATTGTGTGCCGGACCGAGACTCGAACTCGGGACCTTTGCCTTTCGCAGGCAAGTGCTCTACCAGCTGAGCTACCCAAGCACGACTCACGCCCCGTCCTCACAGCTTCACTTCTGCCAGTACCTTGTCTCCTACCTTCCAAACTTCGCTGCAGAGTGAAAATCTCATTTTGGAAACATCCCCCAGGCTGTGGCTAAGCCATGTCTCCGCAATATCCTTTCTTTCAGGTATGTTAGTTCTGCAAGGTTCGCAGGAGAGCTTCTGCAGAGTTTGGAAGATAGGAGACGGGGTATTGGCGCAAGTGTAGCACTGAGGAGGGGTCTTGAATCTTGCTTTGGTAGCTCAGATGGTAGATCACTTGTCTTCCAAAGGCAGTCCCGTGTTCGAGTCTCGGTCCGGCACACAGTTTTAATCTGCCAGGAAGTTTCATACCAACGCACCTCCGCTGCAGAGTGAAAATCTCATTCTGGAAACTATTCCACACTCTTGGCAATCATGCTTGGTATCACTTGTTTCTGGCCAGTGTCTGAGTGTTTCTGAGAAAAGTCTAACGCAATTTTACAAAACAACTATTCAGTTACTTAACATTAGCGACCGCCCTTTACAACAGCCCGCGCCCCACTCTGCCGACGACCACAAGAGAACTTCTGTCTCGAGCCTTTGAACCAATTACAGACCTGGAATTTTCGTTGTACGTTACATTGGCGATCATTGCTCAGACTTTCTTCAGAGGAGTTGTGACGCCGTAACAGTGACCACAGGGCCACCGCTGTCGTCTGCCCGGACAGTAGGTCTTGTGTCATATATCGTTATATTATGATTTAATCGATATCGATGAAATATGTTAGATTGTGTTCTTTTAAGAAATCCTATTTACTACAAGATAGAATTTGACACATTAGTTGTATGAAGTAAATTTTAAATTGTTTTCATGCCTATATTGTCAAACTTTTATTTAGCATTGCTCTCATTTGAGAACTGTCAGTCATTTATTTGCAAGGATTATCTTGTGAATAAAGTTACCTAATGGTTTACCAGATGCGCATGGTTACTTCTGAACCCAGTCTGCCACTACCCATAACAAGTGTTTAGTGTGTTACCGGCAACGGTGGGGCATATATGAGGCATGGACAGCGTGAGACTTTGAGTGATCGCTGTAAGGGATACGAGGATCCCACACTCTCATGAGACAGTGTTATCACCACTCAACAGAGTTTGAAACCAGTCTCATTGCAAGTCTTCATTTGGCCAGTTGGACGAATCGTTCAGTACCCACGTTTGTAAAACAGCGGAACACCTGCAGCCGTCCTTTCGATGTTATTTATTACACAGCTATTAGTGTCGGTGATTAATACACCATCTTCAGGCCTTAACTGACTGAGGAGGTGAATTCCAATCGTATACACGATTCAGCAGTGGCCCACTGGTTTCCGTAGATTATAAAGCGTTGTTGTGTTGGTAGCTATATGACATCGAAAGGACTTCTACAGGTGTTCTATTTTATTACATAAGTGAACGGCCGAAGACCCTCGAATCTTCAGTTATATGGATGGACATACATAAAGTATTTACGTTTGTGGTGCATTAGGATGTCACAGTGGCTTGATATTGGGTGGCATGGGAAAGTGATGGCAGGCAAACTAGTCGTCAGGTTTGGGATCGACCACGTCTGACCACCACATATTCTGTACTAAAAACATTGTTGCCCTTTGACATCTGTGTCAGCCATACGAAAACAAATTGTAGTCTCTCAGCAATAATCTGTATCATCCTTTCTCATAAGTGGGAGACAGGCAGAAGACTAAAACTAAACTCCGAACGAACAGGTCATGAAGGCCCAACGGTACCAACCGGCCGCCATATCATCCTCTGTCCACAGGTGTCGTTGTGGAAACGGAGTGGCCTGTGGTCAGCACACCACTCTCACGGTTGCGTGTCAGTTAACGATACCGGATCTGCTACTTCTCAGTCAAGCAGCTCCTCAAATTGCCTCACAAAGGCTGAGTGCACCCCGCGTGCCAACAGCTCACGACAGACAGGATGGTCACCCATCCAAATGCTAGCCCAGCTCGAGAGCACTTAACTTCGGTGATCTGACGGGAACTGGTGCTAGCAGAAGACAGGTAATAACCGTCCAAAACGTAGGCTGCTGTTGCTGGTACAACAGAAACGACTGCGTTCTGAATTGTGGTTTGACTAAGAATTCTGGGCTGCTGATGAATGGAGTCACAATGCATTCAGCGATGAATCGCGGTTCTGCATCACCCCTGATGACCAACGTCTACCAACATAGCGGCGATCAGGGGAGAGCTCCTAGTCCGCCTATGTTTTGGAAGGGCACAGCACTTTTTCTCTGAGCATCATGGTGTGAGGAACCGTCGCTATGACATCAGTTCTCGGCTGGTCGTGGAAAAGTGACGGCACATGGAAAACGGATCTTTGACAGCACATGGTTACACCATGGGAACTTTCGTCCTCACGTGTTGTCACATTTACATGGTGCCATTTTCATCCGGACACTGCTCATCCACATCCGGAACGTGTGTGTCCCTCGGCCCCGTGGGCATAAAGACTCTCAGATAAGTCCCCAGCTCGGATGTCAACTCCAACCAAGTTTACGTATTCAAAATACCAAGGACAAGTTACAGCAGATGCGGGCTAGCATGCCTCAGAAGAGACTACAACGATTTTATGACAGCCTTCACAACCGAATCAGTGCATGCATCCAAGCCAGAGTGGAACACTCTGGTTAGGACGTTATGCCGATAAGTAAGCTCATACTGCCAAGTTCCTTGTAAATGTAATTCCATTTTGTAATCAATGAAATGCTATCACTTACCCAATCAACCAGCTATGTTTCATTTCGTTTCCTCCTCTGTTTACAGCTCTTTCGCTGTTTGTTAGGCAGGGTATTTTGTAAATTTTCCAATGCATTATCTATTACCCAACTCCTGCCATACCATTCCGAAAACCTGATCTGAAACGTTTCCATCTTTGGTATGCGAACATAAAATCCAAAGGAACATCCCCAGAAAAAGATGACATCAGTACAAAAATTCAAAGTGTCGTAGGGAAATACATCGATTATGTCGAGAAATCAAAAGGACACGTGAGACATGGGACTACAAAATGTCCAGCTTCGTCCTCAATGCTAAAGAAGAGGGGAAGAAATTTACGCCAAACACTACCACCAGAAAAAGCTATGAATGTCTTATAGGGACCCAGATTTGACCCATTCGGCCAACTGGAACTTACGACACTTGCTTCATCTTCTTGTTTTACTACTGCATCACGATACCGGTCACTTACCGATAAAACACTGTGTAGGTATTTTTAACGTGCTTTATCATAAAATTAATATATTAAAACATTGGAGCTCGGTAGGAAGAATTAGAAAACGATGTGACATTGCTGATCATTTAAATCAAATATCAATTAAAATCAGCCAGTACCATGGCATAATAAAGTACGTTTACGTAATGTCGTGTTTATTTAACAGTTTTGGGGACACATCCCGAAAACTCACATATGTGTTTGGCATAATGCAATGTGCATGAAAATGTTAACTGTGAATCCTTTAATTTATTGACAAGTCCATCGTCGCATAAATTCTATAATATCCCACAAAATGTTTCTCGACGCCATAGACTGAACTGTTTTTTCATCCATCACACGTTAAATCACGTGGCTAGGGTGGAGTTTCTAAACATCCAAAGTGGGGAATGTTTATGACGCATATTAAAGATGTTCACAAAAACAATGGAAGTTTTAACTACACACAGTGTCATCTCGTATTAGTCAGAACTGGCCACGACAATATTTTGATTGTCATCGTATACCGCGGTAAATAGCAGCACGTCCTTTCTCTTCAACACACGTTAAGCAACTAACCAAAACAGATAAGAGTTATATCAAACTTGCAGCACACGGGGCAGAAATAAAACAATTTGAAACACGTTAAAAAGCACACTGGACAGTCTTCAATGTAACGCTCAATTAAAGTATCTAAATTGTCAAAGACTGAATCTGGAAAGCGTTTACTATCCAATGCGAGTAGTTTGTCAACTACATGCTTGAATTTTTTGCACCATTTTTAGTCTCATTTGTTTCGCTTGAATTTCTCTGCATATAATTACTGATCTTCAAAACGTCTATTTTCCCATGCTTTTGTACAGAACAATAAAAATTAGACTTTTGCATTATACAGGAAATATTTCCTTGTTTCTTTCTCACTTTTTCCGCCAATTATACGGAAAGTGAGGAGAGAGGAGACGTAGGATAACTGTAGCGTTACATGAAGTGACGTAGTTGGTGGTGGGAATCAGAACTGCTGAGCCGGAACATGCAGAAGATTACTACTACTTGTGCGTTTAAGCGCCACGTACTCTGCAAAAGTTGTACACCACTAACGACTGATGTATTCGGCTGCATTCGCGTCCACGAACGTTCTTAACATTTACCAGCCACAAACTAAATACCGATGGGTCTGAAAGAAAACACGATAAATTGTTAATTCAAGAGCATAAGAGAAAATTTATCGGAGAAATGACATGTGTCGGTTGCTGAGGCTGGCACTCGGCCGGATCAAACAAGAGTGCTTCAAAGAAATTCCCGGCCGCGCGGCTGCGGCTGCAGATGCCGCATAATTCAGACTAATATGCAGATTATTCGGTAATACTGCACCGCATGCCACGCACGCCACTGCCTCGTCGCTTTTGTTTCGGCCGATATTTGGGCCACAGCTGCGGCAACGATTGGATTATTTCCGCCATTAATGAACGAGATGCGAATTTGTTGCTCGGCGCAGGAAGCGCTTAATTGGTGTCCACTGTTGGACTTCGCTCGCTGCTAACGAGGACTTCTGGGAAACGTTATTTTCGCCCCCGGTACTAAGAACGAACGAGAGCGTTCCGAAATAAACTGTAAAAGCTTTTCTCGTTATGCACTAAGTTCTGCAGTTCATAGAGATTGTTAAAAATATATTGTGTACAAAGTCAACAGGTGTTACTCGATGAAACGTATCCGTATCGGTCAGATTCGTTTTGTTACATTTATGCAGCACGTGTCTTTTCGTTACTGACGTACAGTTGACCTTTAAACGTTACTTTGTAATGGTTCTTGCAAGGGAACCACCCCATCGCACCCCCCTCAGATTTAGTAATAAGTTGGCACAGTGGATAGGCCTTGAAAAACTGAACACAGATGAATCGAGAAAACAGGAAGAAGTTGTGTGGAACTATGAAAAAAATAAGCAAAATATACGAACCGAGTAGTCCATGCGCAACATAGGCAACATCAAGGAGTATCTGAGTTCAGGAGCGCCATGGTCCCGTGGTTAGCGTGACGAGCTGCAGAATGAGACGTCCTTGGTTCAAGTCTTCCCTCCATTGAAAAGTTTAATATTTTATTTTCAGACAGTTATTATCTGTCCGTCCGTCCGATGCGAGGTAACTGCACCGTAGTATGGGGACGTTGTATGAAAACGTTAGAAATGTTTTGACAGAGCACAGGGGAAACCGTCCGACTGTGAAGCTGTTGCATTCATTTGTTGCAGTTTATGTGACAAACTCTTATGTTTTCATCACTTTTTTGGGAGTGATTATCACATCCACAAGAAAACCTAAATCGGGCAAGGTAGAAGCATCTTTTTACCCATTCGCCAGGTGTACAAGTTAGGTGAGTCGACAACATATTCCCGTCACGTGACGCACATGCCGTCACCAGTGTCGTATAGAACATATCAGACGTGTTTTCCTGTGGAGAAATGGGTTGACCTATGACCTTCCGATCAAATGTTTTCGGTTTCCATTGGAGAGGCACGTCCATTCGTCTACTAATTTTTTACATTATGGAAGAGAATAGAATAAAAGGATTACTTTTGAATACATTACGGGAAAGACAGTGATCAATGTCTTACAAATATTTGCTATTAACAACAGTCTTGATCACGATTTATTTATCAAGGTGACCGGTTTCGACCACTACTGTGGTCATCTTCAGACCATTGAGTAGAAACCTCTTTCTGTTGGAGAATCACTTCTGATACTAGTGATTCTCCAACAGAAAGAGGTTCCTACTCAATGGTCTGAAGATGACCACAGTAGTGGGCGAAACCGGACACCTGGATAAATAAATCGTGATCAAGACTGTTTTTAATAGCAAACAAGAATAAAAGGAAGTGACTGTAAAAAGAAGATGAAAACCGTAAAAAAGTAGCACACACAAAAAACCTCACTCTGGGACAATTAAAAAAACACAAGGTGAAGTATGACCGGAGCATGAAAATATCAATGGACGGTGTAGCACTGAACAATCACAGAGAGTAACACAATGTACAAGTCCAGCACACAATGAAAATCACAGCTCTCGCCACACAGGAGAACAGCACCAAGCACAACACTGACATAGCACACTGATGATGATGATCGAAACACAGGACCTGGCAGGGGCCTGGAGATGATGGAGAAGGGAAGTAGGGAGAGAGTGGGGGTAGAGGTGGGCACACGGGCAGGGCCGCGTTGAATAGAGCTGGGGAGGCAAGGATGTAGGAGCGACACAGTTGAGGAGGGAGTGCAGGGACTCAGGGGACAGAGGAGGAAAATCCGCTGTGTGAGAAGGAGAGGAGAGGAAAAGGGGGGTGTGGGGAGGGGAGGGAACAAGGCTAGGGTACAGTTGGAAGGAAGGATAGATGTCATGGTGAAGTTCAACATCCAGGAGGGGGAGGTGCTGGAAATTGCCCTCATGAAGGAGATAATAGATGTGGAGGTGCGGCAATGGGTGGTGGGTGGAGATGGAGGAGGAAATCAGGGGGTTGGGAGAGGGGGGGGTTCAAGCCTGCAGACAGTGTAAAGTATGCAGATATGTTGGAGTCAAAGGAGGGGGTGTGGGGGAGTGGGGGAGGATGAGGTCATACAGGAACCATACAGGGGAAGGAAGATGAGGTATTTGTAGGTCTGGAAGATGATGGAAGGATGGAATCCCCATGTCCGGCCAGACAGGAGTTTCAGGAGGCGGAGGCTGGAATGAGCTTTCTGCTGGATGGTCGGAGGTGACGGGTCAAGGTGAGGTGACAGTCGAGGGTGAGGCCAAGGTATAGCATGGAGGGGGTGAGCTGGGTGGGACGACCATAAAGGGTGAGGTAGAAGTCATGGAGACAGAAGGAGCGGGTGGTGTGGCCTATGATGATTGCCTGGATTTGGAGGGGTTGAGAAGAAGGAATCACTGGTTAAACCAAGTGGTGAACTGTTAAAGGTGTGTTTAGGGGGAGCATTGGGACCATTGAAGGGTAGGATAGAGAGCCAGGAAGGCGGTGTCATCAGCATATTGGAGAAGATGGACAGATGGGGGTGGCTTGGGCGTATCAGCAGTGTACAGGAGACAGAGGAGAGGTTAAAGGATGGAGCCCTGGGGGACGGCAGCAGTGGGATAAAAAGAGAGTTGGTGTTGTGGAGGGTGACATAGGAACAGGTGTGACAGTGGGCGGGACAGTTTATATGTGGGCTTGTTGTGATTATGACAGGGGCCTTGCCCAACGGATCATCGTGCTTTTGTTCTCTGAGAGGTTTCCGTAGACACTCCGCAAACGCCTCATGAATATCTGTAATGCTCTGGTTTTCTGCCAAAAGAAACTGCTTTGAACGCAGCTCCGTTACATACGCCATTTTGAAGGCCACATCTAGCGCCGCCATCTATCGGAACTTCATGGAACTATAAGTTGCAGGGGGAACATTCTGTGATGTTGCACAACAAACTTCGCATTTTTTCAGGCGAAAATGACAGAGATAAAAGAAAAAGTTTGGATTATTTATTGAACAACCCTCGCATTTGTACAACGTAACGTAACAGTCTAATCGAAAATCGTGGAATATGTTTTTTGCTTAGGGAATACGATGGATTTAGAGAATGAAAATACTTTTGGATAGCATTCCTTCCAATTCCGCATTGTCGTTTGGCGAAAACAATATTATTTTAGCGGATCAGATTCTTCACTGGATTCAGGACTTCCTTTCACATGGAACTAAACATCTCGCCCGTAATGGAACCGCAAATGTAAAGCTAATGTTAGTGTTACTCAAAGGAAGCATTACGGTCGCAATACATACAAATGATCTAGTGGATAACATCAGAAATTGTAAGGCTGTTCGCAGACGATACAAACTTTTACATTGCATAAAAGGAATTCAATACCGCAAGGCTTACAGTTGATCTATGACTGGTGCAGTGCCTGGTAGTTGCTCCTGAACGTATATAAATGTGACGTATTGCACATAAAAGGGCGAAGACATCCAGTAATATACGATTACATTGTTGGTGGCTATTTACTGGAAATATTAATTACCGTAAAGCATCCACGAATAACTGTTCGGAACGACCTAAAATTGAATGGCCACAGAAAATCAAATGTTAGGATGAGATTAATTGCTGAAATTTTAAGATGAAGTTCATCCACGAAAGTTGTGGCTTTTAGCCAATTGTCTCATCGATTTTCAGTATTACTTATTTCTGTGGGACGCTTACCATATTGATTTATTGGAATAAACAGAGAATTTCCAACAAAGAGCGGTGCGTTTAGTCACGTGTCGTCTGATCGGTGTGTTGACGAAGATGCTCAAAAAATTCCATTGGCTACGTTGCAAGAGAAAAGTTATGCATCACGGAGTGGTTTATTACTGAAATTCCGAGAGAATGCGTTCCGAGAAGAGTCGGGAAAGCAGCTTGTGTTACTTTATAAATTAAAAAGATCAAACAGATCCCGGCGAGCAGAGATGGAAAAAAGCTACTTATAAATTCAATTAATTACAAACTGTGCAAGCGAGTGATTACGCAAATTGCGGCTTAAAGTAATTATGTATCGGGGTAACATAACCTGTATCCATTTCATCACTCTGATTCTCCGCTGTTCACAGCCAAAACACATAAAATTAGTTAACTACTGTGCCCCTTTTGCACTCGAGCTTTCGTAATTGTGATGGTGCTGTAGGAATTTGGTAACAAATAAAACAGTGGAAATGATCGTGGTGTTTATGGGACAGAAAATCCAACATCACAACCTTTCTAACGGTTACACGAAACAATAAGTTATCACAAGAAACACGTGCAAAGGGAAGCACATAACAATTCGTACTCAGTGGTGGCGCGCCTTATCCAGACGGATTAGGAAAGGTTTATGTACAAGAGTCTGTGGAGGTTCTCAATTACGCGACGTAAATCGGAGAAGTAACTAATTATAGTAATACAAGGATAGGAAAACGATCCTGAACAACAGCAATGTAGAATTTTATAATGTCAAATCCGAAGATTTATCGTCTTTGGCAATGCGTCCTTCCCGGGTGACAGTTTAGTTGATAGATTTCCTAAGAGAGGAATTCCGCACATACTGTTCGTCCCGTTTTTCCTCTTCGTTGGTGGGGCGTGTTCCTTTATGGTGAATAGGCCCTTCTGCGTTGTCTAATAATTTTTATACCAAGTGTGAGGGAAAGAAGTGAAAGTTGAACCGTGGAAGGAATATTTAGAGGATATATATAAAGGGAACAAACTTCAAGACAAAATTAGGCAAAAAAATAAAGAAGTAACTGAAGATGAGACGAGAGATATGATACTTTGAGAAGAATCGGACAGACTACTGGAAGACTTAAGTGGAAACAGTGCCTGTGAGTAGATGACATTCCTTAGCATTATGGAGAATCTTGGGAGAAACTGTTCTGACGTAATTGTTCCACCTGGTACGCAAGGTGTTCGAGACAAGGGAAATACACTAATTCTTCAGAGACAGTTCCAAAGAAGGCAGGTTCTGATAGCTGACAATTCTACCGAATTATCAGCTGCAAAATATTGACTCGAATTATTTGCAGAAGGATGGGAAAACTGATAGAGGCTGATCTCGGAGAAGATCGGTTTCGGTTCTGCAGAAAAGTCGGAAAGGCAAGGCAAAACTGACTGTACGGCTTAAACTCGAAGATAGGTTGAAGAAAGGCAAACCTACGTATATAGCATTTGTAAGTTTACAGAAAGCGTTTGACAATGAGCACTTGACTACATTCTCAGAAATTTTGAAAGTATCAGGGATAAGACACAGGGACCTTAAGGTTATTTGAAACTTGTATTGAAACAAGACTGCAGTTGCTGTATATTACTAATAGGGTGTGAAGCGGAAGCTACAGTTGAGAAAGGAGTGAAACAGGAATGTAGCCAGTCCGCAGCTCGTGGTCCAGTGGCTAGCGTTGCCGCCTCTGTATCATGGAGTCCCGGGTTCGATTCCCGTCCGGGTTGGGGATTTTCTCTGCCTGGGGACTGGGTGTTGTCATCATGTCATCATCATCATCATCATCATCATCCGCGATAGTGGCTAGATTGGACTGTGTAAAAACATTGGACTGTGTAGAAGTTGGGACTTTGCACGGGTGCTGATGGCCGCGCAGACATCATCAGGGTTGGAGCCTGTCCACAATGTTATTCAACTTGCGCAATGTGCACACTGAGAAGGAAACCAAAGACAAATGTGGAAACGCAATCAAAATTCAGAGAGAAAGAATAGAAGCTTTGAGGTTTGCCGATGACTTTAATTCCGTCAAAGACGGCTAAGTAATTGGAACAGCAGTTGAACGAAATGTATAGTGTATTGAAAAGGAGAGTATAAGACTTATAAAACGAATATCAATAAGACAACATAATGTCTGCCCAACATCAGTTATTTTGCGGTCGAAGTGACCAAACTCAGTGTCTCACCCTGAAGTAATACATTTAGTATTGCATGATTTGCGTCTACTACATTCCATTACTGTTGTCTTATTGATATTCATCTTATAATCTCCTGTTCAATAAACTATCCACTGCGTTCAACTGCTCTTCCAAGTACTTAGTCGTCTCTGACAGAGAGAAAGAAAGAGAGAGGGGTAAATAAACAGAGAAAAGAGAGCGTCCTGCGTAACATCGCTGGTGACTGGGCAGTACGTTAGCCTAGGAAGAAGACGGCCAATGATCGTCGCCAAACATATACAACAAAACTGAGGGCTCTCATTGCCCCAAAACACAAGGAAGAAATTCCCTACCCTGTGGCAAGGGACGGCGGAGGTGAACGGTTTCGTAACTTGCGTAGATCCCGCTGATCACGGTAGAATACGACCTACCAGTTAAATTGTGGCGGTATTTAAAGTTTGTTACATATATCTGTTACGGTTTTGGCGAGATACGCGAATGTAAGGCAGTTGTAATCTGCGTACGGTACCGATGGATGATAAGTGGTCGTGCAAAGGTGTTTTGTAAATCACCAAAAACGAAATTATTAGAATTAAAAAGGCATTCCTTAAAAAAAAACAAAAAAAACGTGCTATTACTCGAACACCAATTTCTGTCAGACTTCACATCAGCCGTCCTGAGTGATCGAGCGGTTCTAGGCGCTACAGTCTGGAACCGTGTGACGACTACGGTCGCAGGTTCGAATCCTGCCTCGGGCATGGATGTTTGTGATGTCCTTAGGTTAGTTAGGTTTAAGTAATTCTAAGTTCTAGCGGACTTATGACCTCGGAAGTTAAGTACCATAGTGCTCAGAGCCATTTCAACCATTTTGAACTTCACATCATTGTACCCCGTTACAGCAATTCATCCAGATCCTCAGCTGACCAATTCATGACCAGCGCTTCTACTGTGCAGAGGGGTCATCATCATCCGAAAGACGCAGGTCACTGCATTTCAGGTACCTACAGCGAAATACGACGGACGTGCGTGTCTCCACCAGCACCTTCGCCAAGTTCAGACAACCAGCATTCGGTTCGCTCTACTTCCTCAGATTTCTTACGTAATCTCTCGTGAGGCCAAGTGATGAGCTGCTTAAACAAAGAAGCAACAGTACCATCACGATTCATCTACTGGCAATAGCAGCAGAAGAGACTGGCAACATGATTATCACATGCCACACTTGCAGGCAGCAGTGACCATTCGGAACAGGCCTAAGGCCTAACCCGTGAACGGTGTTGCTGATGAGTTGTTAATGTATTTCATTCCGTAATCTCCTCTTTTTTTTCTTATTCGTCAATCTTCTGACTCGTTTGATGTGCTCCGCAGAGTAATCCTCTCCTGTGGCAACCATTTCGCCTCAGAGTAGTAATTGCAACCCACGGCCTCTGTTAAAATGTCGAATCAGAATACTCCGAGCCGCATAAATCTACTGTTGTTATTTTATCTGAGTAACTAGTTTCAGCGCTACATTACACCGTCTTCAGTCCCCCTGACCAACGTATAAGTAGAAGCCCACTTCTCGTCTAATTAACATAGGGGCCAGCACTCAGTGACTGGTTTCCGTAAATTTCGCACATACTGTTCGTCCCGTTTTTCCTCTTCGTTGGTGGGGCGTGTTCCTTTATGGTGAATAGGCCCTTCTGCGTTGTCTAATAATTTTTATACCAAGTATGAGGGAAAGAAGTGAAAGTTGAAGCGTGGAAGGAATATTTAGAGGATAAATATAAAGGGAACAAACTTCAAGACAAAATTAGGCAAAAAAATAAAGAAGTAACTGAAGATGAGGCGAGAGATATGATACTTTGAGAAGAATCGGACAGACTACTGGAAGACTTAAGTGGAAACAGTGCCTCTGAGTAGATGACATTCCTTAGCATTATGGAGAATCTTGGGAGAAACTGTTCTGACATAATTGTTCCACCTGGTACGCAAGGTGTTCGAGACAAGGGAAATACACTAATTCTTCAGAGACAGTTCCAAAGAAGGCAGGTTCTGATAGCTGACTCCTTCAACCATTACATGATGACTTGTCAGCCTGATGATTGCGTAATGTAGCACGGAAACTGGTTGCTCAAATAAAATAAAAGCTGTAAAATTATATAGCTGGAGGTGATTGTACTGAACAACCGAAATCCTGCACCCATCCGTATAAAGATGGACTTACAGATACGTGCCCAATTATTTGCTGGATAGATTTCAATCTCTGCCTTCCTCAACAGTTTTCTCTCTTTACAGCTGCCTGTACCATCTTTCAAGTCATCCCCTAATGCCTTAACACATGTCCTGTCGTCTTCTCCTTTCTTCTTGTCAGTGTTTTCCGTACATTCCTTTGCATGCCGATTCTGAGTAAAACTTCTTCATTCCTCTTCAGTCGATCTAATTTTTAACATTCACATCTCAAATACTGCGATTCTATTATTTTCCGGTTTTCCCACAGTCCACGTTTCACTGCCATACAATGCTGTGCTCAAGACGTACGTTCTCAGAAATTCCTACTTCAAATTGATAGTAGTAGAATTCTCCTGGGCAGAAACGCCGTGTTTGCTAGTGCTAGTCTGCTTTTTAAGTCCTCCTTTCTCCATGCGTCATGGGATGTTTTCATGTGTAAACATCATAAGTCCGTTTACTTTGGGATCACCAATTCCAATAATAAGTTTCTCACTGTTCTCATTTCTATTACTTCTCAATACTTTCGTCTTTCTTCGATTTACTCTCAGTTCATATATTGTACTCGTTCGACAGGTCATTCAATTCGACAGATTCTGTAGCTTTTCTTCGCTTTCACTGAGGATGGCAGTGTCGTCAGCGAGTCTTATCACTGAGCCTTCTCTACGTCTGCAATAACTGCTCTTGGCAGTTTGTATTTGTACTAGCACTGTGGCATGCCTCTTTCTGCGTTTTCTTCTGCTCACGTGTTTTGTTGAAAAGTTTTTTTGCGTATTCTCTGATCTCTTGGGTAAAATATTTTTCTCCTAGTTCTTCGTGGACGTCTGTACTACGGGCCAGTTTGTGGGTTACTAAGCACCAT